>NC_143037.1:23637500-23732500 GCF_057628025.1 Oncorhynchus mykiss | reverse complement strand
ACTTTCTATGGGAAATGAACCATACTCAGCTTTTATTGAAATCACTCTCACCTTAGTAGTTATATTGCATTAACAATTGCGATGTTGATGTCAGATTTCATTGGTAGGCTTATTCCTGTAGAAATGGCCATGCCTTCCATGCAAAAAAGTCTAATGCAGAGATTTTCTTCCACTTGTTCAAGACCATTTTTAACACGGTAAAGATTTCAGGGCCAAAAAATGTACAAAAATGGCCTTACATCCTCAAACCACCCCTCCTCACACACACGGCCATCCCTCAATGCACACACCAACAAACACACTCACACACACACACACACACACACACACACATAAACCAACCCCCAATGAAAGTGCTCGCCTGCAAACCCACCAGCATCCTCACTATACTATGGTGCCAGTGCCTACCGAACAGATGTTGTGGAATTTAAGATGCACAAGTCCCCTCCCTCCTCCCCTCAGTCCCCCCCTTCTACCTCTCCCCCCGAGCTGGCCCTGCACGGGTGTGCCATGTGGCACTCCATTCCCCCTGGCACTGCCGCTCCGACTGTGCCAACTCTGGCGCGTCTGCCAGCTGCCGAGTGGAAAGCCATACAGGAATCGGGAAAACTAGGAAAACCCAGACCTCTGTATTGTATAGTGTGCTGTAGGTCTACGTATTCATGTGTGTGTGTGTGTGTGTGTGTGTGTGTGTGTGTGTGTGTGTGTGTGTGTGTGTGTGTGTGTGTGTGTGTGTGTGTGTGTGTGTGTGAGACGTGTATAAAGTGTGTGTACTGTACATCACACTTTGGTTCCCTCTTTGAGGGGTACAGGGAATGCTGTCATACTGTGAAACTGCTGTTGAACAGTTAACAAAATAATTTGCATATTATATTGTCTGTATGAATGACACAAGGTTAGTATGACCTAGATGGTTTGTGTGTCATAAAATGACAATCTGGTGAAGTATTTGGTGGATGGTGGGGCTGTGACTGTGTAGAGTTGATTCCAACACTATGTATACTAAAATCATGTGTATGTGTGTGTGCATGTGTGTGTGTGCGTGTGTGCGTGTGTGTGTGTCCGAACACATCTTTGCAAAGTGTGTGTGTGTGTGTGTGTGTGGGTGTATATTCGCAGTGCATGTCACACCGACCGTCTGTAGTGAGTTGCCAATGCACTTGGGAATGCTCATGGAATTCCTGTTACCATGGCGATGTCTGAGCACATTTGCAATGAAATACAAACTTAAGAGAGATTAATTCACAGGAATCTGGTTGATTTATTCATTGTTGTGGATGTTGATTCACTCTCCCATTCACTGTGATGTGGGTTTGGAAATGCAATGATGCGCCTGATCAATTCTGACTGTTATGAGTTGTGATTTTTCGTGTTTGTCCTTCCTATATTTTTTGGGGTGATCCTCCTTTAAATTAAAGTGATAGTTCACTCAAAAACTATATTTTATTATTTTGTTCGTTAGTCCCCCCCAAAAAATGGTGATTGTCAGCAGTCAAGTTTTCAAGATAGAGCCCAGAGCAAAAAACTGGGATGATGATGACATTTGCACCCAAATTTGTTTCGAGTAAAGTGATCCTTATCAGGGGCAATCTGCCTTTTGAACAATAACAAAGTGGACACCAAGCCACTGATTTGGTCTACAGCTGAGGGATGGGGTTGTAGAAATGTAACCACTGAAAGTCATGGGCAGAGCTCTGGATACAAGGACTGACCATCCATGATATCAAAATGATAGCTTGAAACATGTTTTGAGGCTATACCGTGTTTGTTTACAATTACATTGTTTATAAACAGTGGGGTAAAACAGTTTATAATTTGAGTTCTGATGGGGTACGACAGATGAATTTAGCTCACCGACCCACTGAGCACACGTCTAGTTTTGATTTACATTTGGTTGAGTTGTCAACTAACGTGAGTTCAACGTGAAATCAACCAACCATTTCACAATGTCATTGGATTTAGGTTAAAAGCTGTGCGAAATGAAATTCCCATACGTTGATGCCTTTTTTTTGGTTGAAATGACGTCGAAACGACATTGATACAACCAGTTTTCGCCCAGTGTAGCATTTGGAAATCAAAGCGAATGGCGTAGCTAACTGAAATTGAAATTCAGTCTAATCTACAATGCATTTTTAGTAAGTTATATTCTTCAAAAATCACATCGCTAATTTGAAAGTCAAAAAAAATGTATCTGGCAACTGCACATTGCAGAAGTGCTGCAGTGTAACTAAAATAACTAAAGTGTAACCCACAAGGTTCCATGATTGGAAGATTTTAGAAAATGCTTTCGAGTTCATTAATAGCAATGACTGTGATCATAGAGCAAGGCAGGAGGAGAAGCCCAGGGAGAGACATGTCTGCAGGAGGTCATAGAGGGAATCATGGAACAAGAACAGGAATATTGGGACAGGGTCACAGAAACGTGGATTTCTGAGAGGGGGCGGAAAAAGAGGCAGAGGAGGTGTGAAGAGAATGAGGAAAGCAGAGGTCGGATTTGAATCTGAGGAAGACGGCGTTAAAAATGGAGATGGGATGTCGAAGAAGATTGGAGTCGAGTGCAAACGGAATGAGGGGACAGGGAATGAGGGCGAGTTAAATGAGGTGGAAGGTGTGGTGAAGAGCTCGGAACCCCGAGCTTGGCATCGTTGAACATGATAAAGAAATCTCTACCCGACAACGTCGTGTTAAGATATATTAGTTATTCCGTTAGAGCTTTTGTTGCTGACTTTAATGGTCATGTCGCAGAAGTGTGTAGCAGGGGTGGTGGGAAGTGTGCAGGAGGGCATGGGACAGAGGATTGTGTTAGTTTCAGTGGATACAGTTGTGTGTGTCAACTGTAGGGGCGCCCATGTTGCTGGGGATCGGAAGTGTCCGGTGCGAGAGAGGCAGGTTGAAGTGGCCAGAGTCAGAGTAGTGCTGAAGGTTTCGTATGCTGAGGCAATGAAGAAAGTAGAGGAGGATGGGTCAAGGGGGAGGGATGCTGAGAGGATCCCAGTGAGCAGTATATTTGAGGGAGTGATTTATGCTTCAGTAAGGTTTGCTTCTTAGCATTCATAGCAATGGTTATCAACTGTACTGCAGAAATGGAACGTAAAATCACAGAATATAGATATTGTGGTGGCAGCTGTAGAGAAGTATTTGGGTATACCAGATTTGACTTCAGAAGAGTTACAGTGTGTGTTGAAGGATGGTGTCCCGTCCTCCCAGGCCGTTGGCATGGTGCAGGAGCAGATAGTGTCAAAGTAGTGGAATGGGGTAGTGGGTTTTTAATGAGTGTACGTGGCAGCTGCAGAGAAGTACCTGGGTGTATGAGATTTTACTACAGAAGAGTTATAAGATATTTTGAGATTTGTATTTCTGGGAAATAGTGGTATATACTGTAGGTGTTGGTGGTACAATTTTAGATTTATTCACTCTATTTTATTTTTGTATCACAAATATAATGTGATTGAACACACTACCTCACAGAAGGTGGCGACATGAACAAATAAAATGTGCTAATTCCACGATACCAAAGAAGAAGAAGGTTCCATGATTCCTTGAGTGTGTATAGGCTGTGGGCTATACACACTCACTTCCTGGTTTGAGTCACTTCCTGGTTTGAGTTGATATAGGATGTGGGTGTGTCAGGTAAGGGGGAGCCATTTTCGACAGCATGCGGTAGAGAGAATATTTGTGACAAGAAAACAGTTAGTAGTTTAAAGGCCTAGTTTTATAATGCCATACAAGTGAGACTTTTCTAAAAGACTTATAAGAGTCTAGTTGACTTCTAAGGATTAAAGTTTGGAAGGCGATTTCTAAGACTAGCCCAGTGTCTCGATTGGATCTCCTTCTAGCAGTATAAAACTAGCCCACAGTGCAACTTATTTACCAACTTGTGTCTTTGCCTGTTTGGTGACGCTTTTCCCACTTCGGAGGGTATATTCGGACAGCTCTGATAAAGAATGCATTGATTGCATCGCTGAGTGGCGCTTCCTTGTCTACGAGGCTGATTAGCTAGGACAAACAGGTGTGAAACACAGACAGGTGTGCGAACAAAGTGGGAACACAACATGGAATCCATGTTTGGTTTTGATTTGGAGGGAGGTGGTAGCAATGAACAATTTGATTTAATTATTTATTGGGCACTGCTCAGTGATGCAAACATACATCTTCCTGATCTTTGACTTCCTTTTTAGACTGAGTACCTGCCCCACAAAATGTTACTGCAGAGGCCTTGTGTAGCCTACATGCTAGCGTGAATTTGTTTCCTTTATCTTCGCTCTTTGTCTGCATTACTTAAAAGAACAGGAAATCAAATACAGAGGTTCAAATCTGGGCCGTAAATTCATTGGGGCACAATGTCGCAAAACGTTTAAAAAAATGTTGTGATAGGAAAGTGTAAATGAGTGTTTCTTATTGGACAAGTTCAGATAATGCCTCCTCGGTTTCGGCCCATTTTCTTCCGTTTCGTGTTGAGCACGACCCATGATTCTCTCCTGACGTGAGACTTCTAGCTTGTTCCCGTCCTAATCTCTTTTAATCTGGGGGGCGATGGAGAAAAGCAACAGAGCCTGCTGTGTCAACACTCCATCTCGAGCATCTCAAGCCTCGCATCAGGACACACACGTTGATGTGTTTACTCCTCTTTATGCAGGCGAGAAAAGACTGAGATGAGAGAGGGGAAGACCAGGCGGGAGAGAGACATGGGGTGGTGAGTAAAGACAGGCGGAGAGAGAATGGAAGGCAGGGACACACACATGGGTGTGTTTGCGCCTCTCGTGGTGTCACGAGAGAAATGAAGAGAGAGATGACAACAGGCAGGTAAGGGAAAAGATAGAGAAGGAGATCACTGAAAGAGAGGTGAGGGTCCAAGAGAGATAGAGGGTGAGGGATAGGGAATGCACTGTATGCGCCAGTTTGACGTCCCAGGGCCAACCCGGGACGCGAACCCTTGCCAACAACGTCTCGGTACTGCAGGAACTAGCGTGCTAACCGTTACCCTACCGAAGACACACTGCAGGGAAGTGCTAGTTAAACTGCAGGTACAGCCAGGTGTTTAAGTCTAACTTACAGCTCATAGAAATTGAAGCATCCACCGGGCCATATGTGCTCAACACCCTGAGTGCACATTCAAAAATGAAAGCTATGCCAAATACACCGTGTGGACGTTCCCATTCTGCTCTTCTGTGGTCTTTTATTTGTTGTTTCCGCATTAAAAAAATAAAAATAAATAAATAATAATCTCAACTATGCCATTGTATGATGATAAAATAGACTAGCAGCCTTGCGATAGATTTACGTCCTCTCCAGGGGGTGGACATGTACATCAAGCTGCCTGCCTTGTGGGTCATTCTGGCTCGGGCCAAGGACTTGATAATGATAATAAAATGGCAATTTCAATTAATTAGACCTAATCCCTCTGTTGTTCTAGCCCAGAACTACTAGCACACCTGATTCAACCAATCAACATGTCACTAAAGCCGTTTAATAGTTGAATTGAGTGTGGTAGTTCTGGGCTGGGGGGTACTTGAGGTGAATTTGTCACAGGAGTAAAAGTTCCAATGCTAAAGTCAACAAAGCATTGGGGACATTCAGAATCAGAGGATAGTGGACAGCGTCAGTCTTCCTCTTTTTGCGTCCATTGTTTCCTCGTTTCATTCATTGAGGAAACAGGCCATTCCATTATACCCAGTGGTGCTGCCAGTAGGCCAGTCTGGCGATCTGGTTGTGTGTCTGCCTGTTTCGGAAATAACCAGAGTGTGGTTGTAATGTACTAATGAACAGCTGCCACTGAATTTCAACACATACACACTTACTCTGCCCCAACCCTGTCACACACACACACACACACACACACACACACACATGCGCACCCACATACACGCACACATACACACATGTACACAAACGCACATTCATTCATTCCTGAGACTGTTTGGCTGAACCCTGACTTGGCAACCACCTGCTCTTACAGAGAACAAAAACAATGCATTAGATCATTTTTTGACACATTCTATCTAACCCCTCTCATTTCACTTCAGCAATGCTCCTCTGATGTTGTCTCACAATGTTCCTCCTAGGAGCCACACGTTGCCAGGTTGGAATGTTTCCTGGCTGACATTCGGGAAGTCTTCTTAACAATTAAAACGAAGGATATGCTCATCTGGACATACTACTCCGACAGTTTCATCGTCGCAAATATAAAATCTATTCTTAATTGCTTTGCCATTTGAATGAAAGGTTAAATCAACAAAAGAGTTCAAACGGCCTCAGTCAGAGGCCATGATAATCTGTGATGTGATGTTTATTGATACCTTGTATAATTACAGGCTGAAACCTTGGCATAGATAACACATGGAAACTCGAACATAGATTTATAGTAGATTGAAAAAATAACAAATCCGAGGATGTAAGAATAGCGTTGAAACATATTATTCATGTCATAGGCTAATGTTCCAGTTAAGAGCCAGCGAGAGAGAAAGTGTGTGGGAGTGTGTGCGTGCATACGATGTGCATATCTGCATACGTGCACGTGTGAGCGAGGCCGACCGAGAAAGAAAGACAGAAAGAGACGGAAGAGACGAAAGAGGGGGAGAGTAAGAGAGGATAGGAGAGGGCAATGAGCTGGATGCGATGCCATCTGACAGGTCCAGCTGGGAGGCTGCCCGCCCCACAGCACCACAAACTGGTCAATATGGGGGCCAATTACTGGCTGCCTGCGTGACCACCGTGGCATGGCTTCGTCAGAGCTGCCCACCCCTCTCCTCTACCCCCCCCCCCCCCCCCCCGAAAAATCACTCCCACCATCTGTGCAGACCAGCAACAACCTCTATTCTATACCCTCCCATGCACATAATACACTGTATACACACACTCCTGATGTATAAACACACACAAATATCGCAGGCACATGCAACGTACCTGCGATATGGTCCACACGTGTCCACCTCATCAATACGAAGACACTTGACAGAATTAACTTTCATGGGTCTACGATATTGACAGCTTAATCGGACTGAATTGGGAATCTGAGATATGCAGACTGAGGTGAAGTGGCACGCTAATGTTGAAGCACACATGGTATGGTATACTGTAGCATACAGGACCACACACATGAGAGAACCCCCCCCCCCCCCCCCCCCCGCTTTGTCTCCTGTGAGCGTTTGAGCATTTGAGAGTCACACACCTCCATTGTGCACTGATGCAGTGGAATTCTGTTCCTCACTGGGCACTGGGCACTGGGCGTGGCGTACAGTCTGGCAGAGTGAGATGGCCGGGCAGGCGGATGGGCAGAGCTGAGGTGGCAGCCAGTACCCACTGCGGAGGAAACTGACCTCTGTGGGTGTAGTCAGTCTAAATGCAGTGCCCATGTCGTTTATATTGGTTTAATACTTTGTACTAACTTTAGACAGTTTATTTGTGTGTGTGTGTGTGTGTGTGTGTGTGTGTGTGTGTGTGTGTGTGTGTGTGTGTGTGTGTGTGTGTGTGTGTGTGTGTGTGTGTGTGTGTGTGTGTCAGTCTCACACAGGAGGGGCATATGGGCCGGAGTATCCACAGGAGGCATTGCTTGAGTGATGATGGTATCACGACAAGATATTGTCACTCACCTTTTACTATTGAAATGGTGATTTCGACTACTTATCCGTTTTAGAAACTAGAGGCATGTGCTGCATATGTAACCTAGCATATGCCTCTTCATTATGACGACTGCTCTTTTACATAGCAAGCTAAATGTGGGATAGATGTTTTGTGCTTCGAAGGTATTATGAAAATGATTAACCATAGTGATAATTTAGCGCAGAGATTATTTAATCCCAAAATAATTAAGACATTAATCCGACAAACGTTTAATCTGATAAATTGAAATAAAACTACACAGATGGGGAGTGTGCATTTTAAATCCAATTTGGAACGCAGTGTCCCAATCCTCACGTGGCGTAATTTCAGTGGATCACGGATAGAGTGACCGATTAGTGAAAATTGGCAGCAGTTGCAAAATAGTTAGTTAGGCCAGATTAAAACAGGTCTATTCGCTGAAATGAATACGTTTTGTTTCTGGATAATGACAATTTAAACAAAATTATACAAGCACACAGTTACTTATGCCTGTACATGTATAGGCATTTTCGTTTGGGTTATTTTTCTGTCATCTGGCTTCAGGTGTAAAACTAAAAACACGTTTATTTAGTATAAGGATTAGGCTACTAGAGATTTGTCATTCCATTAATCAATATTCTCTGGAACTAGAATAAAGTAAGCCCACTTAGTTACCTTGTAGTCTGTCCACTCACATTTTCTTAGTGATCTCCTCTCAAAAGTGTATCGCATCCTGCTTATAACTATATATATACATTACTGGTTTGGTATTATATTTCATACCTTTAGTTATAAGCAGGATGCGATACACGTTTGCTTAAAGTAATTATAACATCTAATTTGGTGCCCACAAGGGCTGGTTAAAAACAAATGAATGATTTTATAATGACCATATACGTTTTATTGGTAGGCCTAGATCTACACCAAAATCAATATATTTGATAATTAATAGCAAATATAATAATCATATTACAATATTGGATGTCAGCAATAATGTATTATTATTTTAATCATTATGAGTATCCTATTTGTATTTGATCTGTTTCTCTGCAAATCTTCCGGGTTCCTTGTTTATATCACTTTAACATTAATATCAGTTAATGTAGGTCTAATTTATGTATTTTAAAAAATTAACTTGATATTTTGGTTATGTTAACCTGTCATGAAGGCTATGCACAGCAAAATGGGGTTGGTTGTATTTTTATCAGGCCCCATAGGCCTACTGAGAGAACCCCATATGGCTACGGAACACATCTCTTTCTCCCTTTCAGAAATTCCCAGACAACTATTCTGCTGTTTACAGTAAAAGGTGCAAGGACGTCATATTTTTTTTTTTTTGTATAATTAAAAATTAAAATTAAGGTCACTTTTGTTCGGGAACGCGCACATGAACCATTCTTAAAGCCTATAACGTTTGAGAATAATGAACAGATGCCGCTGAATTAGGAAAGAAATACTCGCCCCTCCCAGAAGTACCACTTTGGCCGGGCGCGCTGGCTGGCACGTGGCACAGCTGGCAGAGCGAGGGCGGGCTCCTCTTCCCGTGCTTAGCCTACTGGTGCTGAGACATTTAGCGTTTTGGCAGCGGTCGCCACCACCCAATGCCAACCACCCGCCCCCAAAACTGTATCCTACCATTACAGTTAAAGTGAAGGGATAGCACAAAAAGGGGTGCACGCCCCGCTCTTTCTTTATGTGTCCTATATGGCCCGACCTTCACCCTCGACAGTGGAATGAAACTTCACTTCACTGAATTCCAAATGATGAGACCGTTTTAGAGTATTTGTTGAAAGCTAGCCCCGGGCATAGGCCTGCCTATAGGTTGCGGTGGCTATCGAAATGATAGGTGAGTTCAGCATTTAGCCCATAGGATAGGCCTCAAGTTTAGATTCAAATTGGTCGGGGCCTCTTTTCCCAGAGCCATATCATATCGTTAAGATCGTTAGAACCGTATTGTGGTGTATCATTAGTGGCCTGGCGGATCTGTTTCCCAGAGCTTTCGTCGTTGCTCTTAAAAACCTTAGCACATCTACGAGTGATCCAGACCAGTCCTAGACCAGCCAAAGTGCATCGTTTTTTGCCATTCCGCGTCTTTTTATTCACAGAAGATCTCTGCTAAACATAGAATCGAGATGTTTAGGCTGGTATTCATGTGACTGACCGCCGATAACTTCACAAGGAAGTTGACAACAAATAAAAAGTTGCCAGAGAGTTTGCCAATCTTACAAACAAACAAGTGAAAGATACAACGAAGCTTCAAATGAAAACCGATATGACTGTTTTCAAAGATAAATAAGCAACATGGGAATGTGTATTTCAATCATATTGTTAGATTTTGCCAGTAGGCTACTCTCTGTCATTTTTAAACAATATGTTTCATGATGTGTGACACTATTTGCGTAATAATATGACAAATCTGTGATTTAGTGCCCTAAAATTAGGTAAGCATAATAAGACGCCTCAATATTTGCAGCCATAGGTGGTTATGTCTCTCTAGGAGCTGATCCGTCGTCAGTATTCTGGAATAAATAGTGTTCTGGTAAGATTTTATTTTCTTTCGATCCTATCAGAATCGACACATGGTGTAAAGACGCACTTAAGAGAACGTTCTCTCTCTCTCTCTCTCTCTCTCGACGTGCTTGTTTGAGAAACACTTCGACATTTAACACTTCGTAATTAACGAAGCAACTGGTACGATCATCATAATGCTTACATCGCAACTGGGAAAGGAGGCCCAGGTCATTAGGCTGCAATATTGTTGTAATTCATCGCAGTTTGATATTTTTTCACTTTATACGACTGTAAGTTTGGGAATGTATAAAGATAACAACATACTTTAGATAGGCCTATTGAAATCAAACCCTTTCATTCGCGACCTAATCAGCGCGCAACCTGTGGCCCGCCGCACGCCCTTCTCATTGTTGAGGACGTTCAGTGAATTATTCTCAATAGTGAAAGGTGAAAGGCACATCGACGACAAGTATGCCTGTAAATATGGTTATTCTATAAAGTCATTGTAAATGAATATAATTAAATTACTATTCATATCTGTTGGTGGGAGTGCGATATTTTTGTTTGGTCCAGACACTTACATTTGAGGACCTGCCAAGTTGTAGCATTGCAAGCTGTTTTCTCGAATGTGGTGGGCCTTTGCCTCGCCAAAGTGCCTTTGACCCCTGTGATGTTAAAACGCTAAAATATTAGGCACGAAAAAATATATGTTTTGTTTCAGGCAAATATAATTTTTCAGAGGTAGATCGAGGCGAGCTCTCACACAGGCTACTAAAGACTATTGAACTTCTTATTTGATCGTTTTAATGCCTGAACAGGCCCACATTTGTTATTTCAGGCCATTATTTTAGCATGTATCACCTCTATTTATCTGCCTATTCTGAGCAATCGGACTATTGTATTTGATATAAACAAATTAAATAAAAACTTTAGGTGCTAGATTTTGAACAGAAAATAAGTTGCAAAGAAATATATCTGTGCAACACAGTCTATTAGGCTAATTATTCCCTTTTTATTTAAGGGGCAGTCCTTGATGGGCCAGACCCCTCTTCGTGCTCCCCAGTGCCCGCTGCTTATCATACGGACGGACGGTGGAACATATGGGTCCCGGGGCAGCGGTCCAAAGTGACGGGTCCTTTCAGTAAGTCAGCACCACTGATAATATTAAATCCAACATGCTTATAAAGGACTAACCATCTACAAACACACATGGTTCTATGCTGAAAATGGGAATATTGTAAGCAATATTATATAATTCGCATTGGCCACCACATTTCTAAAGAAAGATATAGCCTACATGTTGTCATAAATGTGTCTTGCATTTGTTATCTCGGCGAGAATGCTACGTTTTTAGAAGCTGAGCATGGTGTTTAATTTTGTTCAAATAAAATTATTCGTTGTAACTAGTGTTAAAATACATGTAATCAATAAAATACAAGCATTTCGCGGCACCTGCTTTAACATCTACTGATCTGTGTACGCGACAAATAAACGTTGATTAGATTTGACTCATCTTATTTTCAAATATGCAAATAAACGTAGGTCTGCAATGAATTGCATATATTAAATTAACTGGGGAAATAAGTTTGTTTGAAATATATTAAACATGTGTTTTTTTTATGTTTTATTTTTATCCCTGAACCAAAAATAGTAGAGGAAAGGCGTAACATTTCTCCACATCTATATGCTGAGAGCAATTTGCGACATGTCTTTATGTCCGATAAGGAAAAGATAAACATGAAAAAGGCGAAGGGGGGCAATAGGCAGCTGATCAAGTATTGTAATGTGATAACGTTTAGAAATAAATATTGGGTTGAGTTTGTTTTGCAGTAGGTCTAATAGTGTAGCAATTTCTCGTCTAACACTAGGCTCCAAGTATATATCATAGGCCTATCAGACATTTTTCTTCCTCGACTCAATCAGTTTCCTATTTCATTTCCTCTCCTTAAATGATCCAAAAATTGTACTTGTTCTATTTTGTTCCCATCATAAATGTGTGTTATCTGATTACTAGGCTACTATCATTTATATCCCATGTCGTATCATTGTGTAGCCAGACACACATTGATTCTAAAATAATCATCATATTGGAACTCAAAGCCTAAATTAAGCATTAGTCAAATTTCCATCAGTCAACTTATAAGTAACTTAGTATGGCTTCTCTAGTTTAGAGGGATAGGCATATACAATTTGGCGATTAACCGTATTTAGAATGCAGCGAGTGGCTCAAAATTGGTACCAAAATGAGTTCAAAGAAAATTGACAGTTACACGGACAGTCTCCATAGCTATAGGTTCAGGCGTGAATCGTGATGTTTGTGAATGCTTCTTTGCCTGAGAGCAATTTACTTGTAAGTGGTCAAATTAAAAGATTAAGCCACAGACAGTATACAAAAAAATGTGTCTAGCTGAATAACGTTTACATGAAGGGTTGGTCGAATCTCTCGTTCATTAAACTTGAGGGGGAAAACACAGATGGGGAAAAAAAACTAGATGAAAACTAGGTTAGACTATAGGCCTATTCCTTAAACAGGGATTTGAAGTTTGGTCAGTTTAATGATAAATTGGTCTTCGTTTCAATAATGGATTTGGAAACGAATCTGCTGCAGAAAGTGGTTGTTGTCACTGAAATAATGTTTTGATTAACTCAGTTCTTATGAATTAGCCTACTCACGTGGAATACCCTGTGTACCCCAAATCATTTATTTGGGACGATACCATTATTGAGCCCTTGCCCTTCAGTTTACCCCACCCCGCAATGTATCAAGTCAGAAATAACTTCTTTGGTCAATCACCGCATGTCAGACAGTTATAAAATATCGTTTTATTTTTTTTTCATCATAGCATGTTTCGTTCATGTAGGCCTATACATCATTTGTTTTGATTGCACTCATATTCTGCATACAGGTCGACATTTGATTGGAGATATTGATTTCTGACACACCTTAAAATGTACATGATGATAGTTCAGGAATGACATCAATAAAACAGAGGACCAACATTGACAATATAGGGCTTTTTCTCTCAATTCCTGCCACCTCATCTCCCATCCTCTAAAAACCTCATCCAGTGTCAAAATGGGTAGACTATTATACCATTAGGATTGTCATTTGGGTATTTAGGGGTCCGCTAGTTTTGTTCGGGTTTTGGAGGATTCAGTTGTGAAAGAAGGCGTTCAGTTCCTCGTACACGGGCGCCCTTTCATGGTGTAAGTGAACGTCATGAAACGGCGGCGGCACGTTTTCAGAGTGCGCGGAACCGCTGCGCGCTCCTGAGGGGCCGAACGCTAGGCCGTGGGCAGCAGGTGCCCGAGATGCAGACAGTCCAGAATAGTGCATAGCATAGTGATAGTTCCTGTCTGCATCCGGTGACACAGACTCCTGTTGCCTCACGGAAAAGTTGCCGTTGACGCACACAGGCGGACTGTGATGGCCCTCGTAGTCAGGGCTGCTGTACTCCGGGGAGACGGCCCCTGGGTAGACCGCGTCGCCATAGCCGTAGTTATGGGTCCTCATATGCCCACTGGAGCCGGGTTGGCACTGAGGGCTAGACAGACGGGGACACGGGTAGGAGTAAGGGTGCACGGAGAAAGAGGAGTTGGGGACATGGAACCGGGCCCCGTCAGGACACTGCTCTGTCAAGAAGTTCCGAGAGTTGAGCTGCAGACAACCAGCAACTAGATTCGTGGTGGGCTGGGATAGGCCCTTGCACAGTGTCTGCACGTAGGATACCACATCTGGCCTTTTACCATTGCGCAATATCTCTCCGAGCGCCCAAATGTAATTCTTAGCCAGTCTCAGCGTCTCTATCTTGGAGAGTTTTTGCGTTTTGGAATAACATGGGACTACTTTACGCAAATTGTCCAGTGCAGAGTTCAAATCGTGCATGCGCGTTCTCTCTCGTGCATTGGCTTTTTGACGCCGCACTTTGGAGCGCTCAATCCTTGCTGGCGTCATCTTGCGTTTCTTTGGGCCGCGCTTTTTGGGCTTGTCTCCCCCCTCGTTCTCATCCCCGCAGTCCTCATCGTCGACGTCATCGTCGTCGTCGTCGTCATCCCCAGCCATCTCGGACTGATCCCGGCTGCTTCCCTCTCTGGCGTCGCCGTCATCCAAGTCGTCGTCTTCCAGGTGACCCAGGTCGTCCTCCTTGGTTTTGGAGTCCTCGCCCTCGCTGTCGTCCACCCAACCCGAGAGCTTCTGGACATCCGGCAGAACCTCGCTGAATAGCCTTGTCAACATGGTGGCACTGGAAAACATCGCAAGACAGATGAGAACTAAAGGCCTAGAGAAGCAGTTTCAGACAGTGCATAGGTGTATAGGCTATGTATTATCCGAATCTAGATTTTTGTTTATACAAATGTTGATTTTGATTGACAGACGAGATGCAACAAAAAAAGTAAATGGATAGAATAAAAATACTGTGAGAGAATAAGGGTTATAGGCATATAAACTATAATAGTTGAATGCAAAGTTCTAAATTCCTTTAGACCTGAGTGTGCACTTGAGCCAACTTCTATAGTCCTGTAATATAATATGCCAATGTAATAATAAGAATACAATGTATTTGCATAAAAACAATACTTGTAGACATCTTGTTCATTCATAAGTGTAAAATTACTTTGATTACTCGTCAAAAATAACATATTATTAAATATTTCAATCTTAGTTGCCTAATTAATTTTGTTCGTCCTGTAGGCTAATTAAAGTTGTAGGCTAACAGCTGTAGCCTACATTCACACATTTGGGGGGTTTCTGTTGCTATAGAGGGGCGACAGACGCGACCCAACGAAAGCTCTTCCCCAATTCCCCGTGCACGTGCCTTGGCGTGCCCTCTCACAGCATGTTTCTGCGGTGCTGGTCCTATTATAAGGTCCCATGGGGCACATTGGGCGTCGGGTAGACCCATTCACCCCATTCCGCATCCCCCCACTATTTCTGGCCACATTCCAACACAGGCAGAATAAATTGTGGAATTTTCAAATATACTCATATATGAACGCTAATTTCTGATAATAGTCACGCTTTACTTAATTGTTATTTGCATTGAGTTAGAACCATTTCCACGCATATGTGACTATCAAGCAGATTCAGTTTTCAAAAAGATTTGTGGAGGAGGGTATCAGGATTGGGAAAAAGAGGATAAAATCAGCTGGGGAAAACTACGCTAAGAGTTAGGCCTAATTACAATTAACAGGTTAATTATGTGTAAGAATACAGATTTTCTACTGATCGAAATAAATTGAAAATCACGATGCTCCTCAATGAATTGATAGACTGAGAAGTATTCTACTTCGAAACAAGAAGCTTCCATTTCAACTTGATTTATTCTATTGGTCTTGGCCAACAGGCTCCAAGTCCACAATACATCATGCCAAATAAATTCATTAATCTATCAATCTATTTTAGATAAATCATTCAACCTTGATATTAGAAAATAGTTCTTAAATCACTTTTAGAGTTCCAAATATTGTGATCATGTTAAGAAAAACGTAATGCCTCTTGTAGATTAATGAGCCCAGCTGTGCATGTTAGTCCGTGGATTTATTTTTCTAATCATATAAGTACAATGTAATTAACGCAAACCAATACCTGTCAATTAACCTACATGTAACTCTATAGAGAATCACTCCCATAGTGCTCTGCATGGACACACACACACGCACGCACGCACACGCACACACACACACACACACACACCATGATTTCCTTTTATTTCGATTTTAGGTTCTGTCCCGAAATGTCTCCATTTCAAACGGAGATAAGATTTGAGGGTCTTTAAAGTGTCCCAACCCCCTCTCAAAGCAAATGACACTGCTCCATCGATACGCCTGCGATATGAGTAGAATAATGCGTGTAGATCTTTAGGAGAATGTATGTCGAATTGATAGTTTATTAAATGCTTAGCTAGGTTATTAAATACAGTCTTCCGCGCTGTGGGATCAATCCCCTCCCGTCTTCGCATTAAATGATAGCTCCAATAAATAGCTGGGAGCAGGATTAAATTGTATCTTTGATTAGATCTGCCACACTAGATAGGAGATAAAACAACGAGGAGAGCAGCCTTATATCGCTGAACAATAAAATTCGATTAATGCCCAAGATAATCAGTTGTTTCTCTAACGATAAATTATATGAAATAACAAATGTTCCATTCGACATTTGTGTAAATTCTCTCGTTGGTGTTAATTCCATAATTCGTTTCGGACCATCCCAAAATATGCAACCTACCGCCGTCTTGGAGCTCGGTGAGGGGCGAAAGCGCGTTTGTTTACACCATCTCCGGGTGGCCAGTCCAAGTCCACACCCCTCCTGCACGGACACTCCAATAGGTGCGGCTGTAGCCTAGCTTGATGCTTCTTCGCTGTGCTATCCCTACCCCAAACGCACAGAGACAGTAGTGTGGCATCCTCTACCAGGGCTGGGTGGGTTACATACCAGTTATGATGCCAGGCCATATGGCTGGCACGTCATTGGCAAGAGCCATCACATGAGCGCGGGTGATTGACATGCGCCCGCATTCACAGAGATTGCATTCCCGAGGGAAGAGGGATTCGCCATCTGTCACTGCGCTCGCGCTCACACAGCCAGAAAGAGAAGGAGAGGCAATGAAAATGGAAGGAGAAAGAGAGTAACAAAAACGGAGAGAGAGAAGGAAGGAAATGTTCTCGTTTGATGTCGTTTTGAAGACCGATTTCACTTCTATCACAGCATAACAATGGACACCCATTTATGAATATATTTAGGCCTAGCTATGCATTTAGGCTAAATAACAGGGATTTTATATATCACTGCTTCTTAAAATCAGATAAAATATAGAATCAATGTGAATTGCACACCAAACCAAAGAGTAAACCATAAAGACCACCAAGGTACAATTACTTAAATGAGTCAATTTAACCAAGATAATCAGGGCTGTGCTCTGAGAGAGCCCCCTAGCTTAGAGATACCCACACGCCTGGCAGGACTAGTGGGCATGGATACTGATGGGTGGTGCCCAAGGTGACACAGACAGACTCACCAGAGCGCAGATGGAGGACAAGGTGGAATGAAAGAGGGGCAAAAAGAAGACTGAGCCGAGATAGAGCGAGAGTTCGACCATTCTGTCAGCGTTGTCACTCAATGACATGGCACTTAGAGACTGATGTGTGGCTTTAATTTCTCATTGCCAATGCAGTTCATTTGAAGAATATATATTGAGAAAAGATTAAGATCTTCAATAGCCACGCATTCTTTGTGATCGTTCAAACTCTGAACCGGGCAGGGCATCCATCTTGAATTGGGGAGGGAGACATACGGACCCAGGTGTCCAATATGTGGCAGCATGCATGGCATAGTGAGTGAAAAAACAATGCAACAATAGCTCTATTAATTTCAATGTGATAATATTGTATATGCTGTGTTGTAATAGCCATGGCCTATATACTTTTCATGATAGCATGTCACAGAGCATAATAAATAAGAAGCATCAATGCAGGACACTCAGGAAGTGCTCCGCTAATGTTGACATGAAATATTTTCAAAGGAAATCATATGAATGCCAAAATGATCAGGTTTATAGCTATTGTCAAATATTCTCAGATACAGGCTTTGAGGTCCACAGCACTGCTGGTTTTCAATCTTCCCCTCTATTATGGGACTGATACAGGCCTGTATGGGAAACCAGGTGAGGGAACCCTGGACAATCAAAGACATTCAATCAATCAATTAACGACCAGACAATAAGGACATAGAGCAGTACTGCAGACCACAAGGATGGGAGTCCAGTGTAAAAAAGAAAAGAAAATGAGAAACCTGTCCACAGCAGTGTGTCTAGATCCAGATGCTGGTTTTGGCAGGAATCACTAAGTATGGAAAACAAGTGACATGTTGTTCATCTATACTCTTCAATGGGGAAAGAACCAAATAAAGTGAAATCAAGCTTGATCGTCTTTTATGACTAGTGAGCATTTCTTATGCTCCAGGACTCCCTGGAAAACAGTGGCAATTGTTACTGAGTGGACCATCCTGGCGAAATAACTCAAACCAAATGAAACGATGAATGCTTGTTTTAGATACTTATGGTAGGCCTATATCTGTCCTGGTATAGATTCATGTCCTGCAGGAAATGACTCCGGCTCTTGATGACCATGGATGTCTAAGGGTCTACAATACTTGCGTTTTTATTGGGTTATCTCTTTGTAGATCCTCCAGACCTGTCTGCCTGTAAGTCCCAAACACCTTCCCTTTTGCTTTATTACATTACCATTACAACAGATGACGCTGAATATTGAAATACCTCATGAATAATTAGTCATTATTCTGAACTAAGTTTAGTTATAGCCTATGTTTTGGGCAAGATGGGAGCAAAGTTAAATAGATGGCCAAGATGCTGGTATGACCAAGGTGCAATTCACCTCTAGGCTGTTTCTGCTGGTTGTCATTGTGTGTGTGGGGGGGTGGGGGGGGGGGGGGGGGGTGTCTGCCCAAAAGTGGATTACTCTGCGGCTGCCAGCTTTAGGATACTTTTTCTTAGAATAAAATAGAATATAATATATACTTCCTTGTCCATTTGAGAAACAGAAATGTGTCTTCTGCATAACCAAACCTCCTCAAATATACACACATGGGGTGGCACAGGGTCAGCCACAGAGCAGCACTCAAGGATGTAGAGCAGTTTCAGTGCTTAAGTGCCTTGCTCAAGCCCACCACGGCAGGAGATGGGACATGGTATCTGAGACCAGCAGCCCTCAGGTTCCCAGAGTTCAGCTTTTAAGCTCGGCCCTTAACCTCTTGGCAGGTGGTTCTCAACCTTTTCTGTTCCGAGGCCCTCATAAAATGCTTTCAGAAAATCTGGGAAACCCCTACTTCAGAGATTACATTTTTATGTAAGAGTAAATTGTGCTCGGTATTCGTTGTCAATACTCAAAATATCAAAATTAACATTGCTTTTAATTTGGTCATACCTGTTAAACAGTACTCTCCTATCAAATGTGAGATATTTCAGGCTTACTGCTGTTATTTTCTACTTGTTAGTTTTCTACCTGGCTTTTCAGAGACCACCTGAAAGCTCTCTGAGGCCCTCTTGGGATCCTAGGCCCCCTAGTTGAGAACCTATCCTGCAAACCCATTATCACTAAAGCTAAAATAAGATACAGTTGATGTCGAAAGTTTACGTACACCTTAGCCAAATACATTTAAACTCAGTTTTTCACAATTCCTGACATTTAATCCTAGTAAAAATTCCCTGTTTAAGATCAGTTACGACCACCACTTTATTTTAAGAATGTGAAATGTCAGAATAATAATAGAGAGAATGATTTATTTCAGATTTGATTTCTTTCATCACATTCCCAGTAGTTCAGAAGTTTACATACACTCAATTAGTATTTAGTAGCATTGCCTTTAAATTGTTTAACTTGGGTCAAATGTTTTGGGTAGCCTTCCACAAGCTTCCCACAATATGTTGGGTGAATTGTGGCCCATTCCTCCTGACAGAGCTGATGTAACTGAGTCAGGTTTGTAGGCCTCCTTGCTTTCACACGCTTTTTCAGTTCTGCCCACAAATTTTCTATAGGATGAGGTCGGGGCTTTGTGATGGCCACTCCAATACATTGACTTTGTTGCCCTTAAGCCATTTTCCACAACTTTGGAAGAATGCTTGGGGTCATTGTCCATTTTGTATGAACCATTTGCAACCAAGCTTTAACTTCCTGACTGATGTCTTGAGATGTTGCTTCAAAATATCCACATAATTTTTTTACTTCATGATGCCATCCAGTCCCTCCTGCAGCAAAGAACCGCCAAAACAGGATGCTCCCATCCCTGTGTTTCACGGTTGGGATGGTGTTCTTCGGCTTGCAAGCCTCCCCCTTTTCCCTCCAAATGTAACGATGGTCATTATGGCCAAATAGTTATATTTTTGTTTCATCAGACCAGAGGACATTTCCAAAAAGTATGATCTTTGTCCCCATGTGCAGTTGCAAACCGTAGTCTGGCTTTTTTTTTATCCTTGTTGAGCGGCCTTTCAGGTTATGTCGATATAGGACTCGTTTTATTGTGGATATAGATACTTTTGAACCTGTTTCCTCCAGCATCTTCACAAGGTCCTTCGCTGTTGTTCTGGGATTGATTTGCACTTTTCGCACCAAAGTGTGTTCATCTCTAGGAGACAGAACACGTCTTCTTCCTGAGTGGTATGACGGCTGCATGGTCCCATGGTGTTTATACTTGCGTACTATTGTTTGTACAGATGAACGTGGTACCTTCAGGCATTTGGAAATTGCTCCCAAGGATGAACCAGACTTGTGGATGTCTCCAATTTTTTTTTGAGGTCTTGGCTGATTTCTTTTGATTTTCCCATGATGTTAAGCAAAGAGGCACAGAATTTGGAGGTAGGCCTGGAAATACATCCACAGGTACACCTCCAATTGAAGCTTCTAAAGCCATGACATAATTTTCTGGAATTTTCCAAGCTGTTTAAAGGCACAGTCAACTTAGTGTATGCAAACTTCTGACCCACTGGAATTGTGATACAGTGAATTGTAAGTGAAATAATCTGTCTGTAAACAATTGTTGGAAAAATGACTCGTGTCATGCACAAAGTAGATGTCCTAACCGACTTGCCAAAACTATAGTTTGTTAACAAGAAATGTGTAGAGTGGTTGAAAAACGAGTTTTAATGAATGGAATCTAAGTGTATGTAAACTTCTGACTTCAACTGTATGTGGCGCTAATAGTCTATGACTCTAATAGCCTATGAATGCATTAAAGTGTAATGTGCCAGTTGGTGTTCACTGAGTATACCAAACATTAAGAACACCTTCCTTTTTTTATTTATTTTATTTTACCTTTATTTAACCAGGCAAGTCAGTTAAGAACAAATTCTTATTTTCAATGACGGCCTGGGAACAGTGGGTTAACTGCCTGTTCAGGGGCAGAACGACAGATTTGTACCTTGTCAGCTCGGGGGTTTGAACTCGCAACCTTCCGGTTACTAGTCCAACGCTCTAACTACTAGGCTACCCTAGGCTACCCTGCCACTAGGCTACCCTGCCGCCTCCTAATATTGAGTTGCAGAGCCCCTCCCCTTTAGCCCTCAAAACAGTCACAATTCGTCAGAGCATGGGGTCTACAAGGTGTCAAAACCGTTCCACAGGGATGCTGGCCCATGTTGACTCCAATGCTATCCCACAGTTATATAAAGTTGGCTGAATGTCCTTTGGGTGGTGGACCATTCTTGATACACACCTGGAAACTGTAGAGTGTGAAAAACCCAGCAGCGTTGCAGTTCTTGACACAAACCGGTGTGTGCTGGCACCTACAGCCATACCCCGTTCAAAGGCACTTAAATGTTTTGTCTTGCACATTCACCCTCTGAATGGCACGCGTACACAATACGTCTCAATTGTCTCAAGGCTTAAAAACACTTCTTTAACCTGTCTCCCCTTCATTTACACTGATTGAAGTGGATTTAACAAGTGACATCAATAAGGGATGATAGCTTTCACCTGGATTCACCAATTCATTCTATGTCGTGGAAAGAGCAGGTGTTTTTAATGTTTTGTACACTCAGTGTTTAAATCAGCACATTTGAGCACTGACTCTGTATATGATGCATGGGTGACATCTAGTGGTCGTATACAGGTACTTTAGTAGTATACCTACACACCCATCACTGTGAGGCCCTTTTTACATTGGCAACAAGACTGGTTGATACCACCACCAGGGTTGGGGTTACTGAAATTGCAATTCCACATTTTTGTCATACAGAAGCATTGAGGATAATTGGAATTGGAATTTCGGTTTATTTCATGAATTGACTCAATTGAAATGAAATTGAACCCAACCATGACCATGACTAACAGCGGTTAAATTTTTCTGCATGGTGAATTGTATAGGCCTAAATGTTCATAAACACAAACCGAACACATGATTTTTAAACATTGTTCTCTCTCTCTCTCTCCTCTCTTTTCCTCTCTCTCGCTCTCCCTCTCCCTCTCCTCTCTCTCTCCCAACCCTTATCTTTCACCCCCTACACCCCCCCCCCTTCTCTCTGTGGATTAATCCCATCAATTTGTGGCCTCTCTCCTCTCCTGTCCTCATTCAGCAGAGTCTGTGAATCTGTGAAGATCACCATGGTTGCATCCCAAATGGCACCCTATTCCCTATGTAGTGCACTGAATTTGACTTGAGCCCTATGGGACCTGGTCAGAAGTAGAACACTTCCTGGGGAATAGGGTGCCATTTGGGACGCAACCCATCATAATCACAGGACTGACAGAGGAGGAGGAGCAGTGGCAGCAGTGGGGTAATCTCTGTATTTGGCCATTAGTTTAGAGTGATGAGAGAGACCTGCTCATCGTGCCCCCACGTTAACCTCGGTGCCTGCTCTTATCAGCTTATGTCATATCCTGGGTGTGGGTTAAGGGAGGAGGGCTGGGGGGAGGGGCTATTTGGAGGGAGGGGGGAGGGGGTTGTGTGTGTGTGTGTGTGTGTGTGTGTGTGTGTGCATGCTTATTACATATTGTTTGGGTGTACACACCTTCCCCCCCCCTAGCCCTGGCATGTGTGTTGTGCCAATCTTAGTTATGAAAATGGCAATCCTCTACTCTTGAAAGGTAAAGGCGCCATCTATATTACAGTAGCATAGCTTCACGATCCTCTCAAATTCTTCATCTTTTCCATTGGCAGTCCGTTCCACATTTACTGTAGAAATTAAGACACCTTGAAATGTGTTTGCAACTGCAATAATCACAGTGCATCTCAATCCCATGGGAGTAGTTTGAATCCCGGGCCTGGCAATAGTACTGTTAGGTGAACTGGCAACCAGAAGGCTGCTCCCAGCTACCATCACCTGCCGTTGGTAGAGATGCAGAAGATGGTTATGTCCCAAATGGAGCCCTATCCCCTACATAGTGCATTACTTTTGACCAGAGCCTATAGCGGATGAAGCCGAAAACTGCAGATGGAATAATACAGTATTGTACATTCTTGGAGTCTCTGGTGCCCCAGTTAAGTCCACTGGCTGTGTTCACACCCTATTTCCCAGGTGGAGCCTCCACCAGCAAAGAACTGTTCACATCTGCATCTTTACCTGTGTGATTTATCAGCATGTACTGCAGGTCAAAACACTAGATTCTGCTTTAATTTGCATTAAATTACAAGTGTATTAACAATTTATCACCCCTCCCCCATATAATTACTATTTCTCTCTCTCCCCCTCATTTCTTTTTTCACCTCTCTTTCCCTTTTTGCATCCATCCCTCCCTCTCTTCATCCCTCTCTTTCCTCCCTCCTTCTGCTTCTCTCTTCTTCTCTCCACCTCCCTCCCTCCATTTACCTCTCTGTCCCTCCCTCCCACTCCCTCCCTCGCTCACTTTATGTGTAGCTAGTGCTGCGCGTCAGTAAGCAGCCCAGTGCCCTGCTGACCCCCTGCCCTGTCCAGCTCCGGCTGGCACTAGGCTCAGACAGACAGACAGACAGACAGACAGACAGACAGACAGACAGACAGACAGACAGACAGACAGACAGACAGACAGACAGACAGACAGACAGAC
The DNA here is from genome assembly GCF_057628025.1 of Oncorhynchus mykiss. Lineage (NCBI taxonomy): Eukaryota > Metazoa > Chordata > Actinopteri > Salmoniformes > Salmonidae > Oncorhynchus > Oncorhynchus mykiss. The sequence goes on along the minus strand of NC_143037.1, from coordinate 23,708,878 downwards.
AGACAGACAGACAGACAGACAGGCAGGCAGACAGACAGGCAGACAGGCAGACAGACAGACAGACAGACAGACAGACAGACAGACAGACAGACAGAGGCCACTCCAACTGCACACAGCTGTTTGTGTTTACATGTGAGCTGTGATTCCTCTCCTCCTCCTTCCGTTCTCCCTCTCACAACCTGCCCTCCAATCCTTTCGCCCTGTCTCCTATACATCCCTCCCTGTTTTCCCCATTCCCTCCCTCTCTCCATTCCACCCCCGCCCTCTCTCCCTTCCTCCCTCTCTCCATACCCCCCCCCCCCCCCCCATCTCCCTTCCTCCCTCCATCCCTCCCTCTGGGCACTAGGACTGGCCGCTGTAACACTAATACACAACACAGTGTGTACAGTAATAGTTGCCATGGCAATAGGTTTTTCCATTGCAATTCCATTTTTTTATTACTATGCTGTGTATAAGGGATTTTGTCCAGCATTTCTTGAAATGCAATGATGAAGGTTGAAAAAAGACAATGAAGATTTAAAACTGAATAAAATGATTGGTTTATGTATTGACTAGGGTTTGTTTGAGGTGCCCTGCTCACATTTTCATTATCACAACATGCATGCAATGTGAACATTTCAAACCTTTAGACTAAATCTAATTCCATCAATGTTATATCAGCCAGTGGCAACATTCTGTTATTCTGTAGCATGTTGAACAGTATCAGGATTTTAACTTAGTCCTTTAGTGAGTGACAGGCTCAATGTACGTTTTGTTTCCTGAAGAGTTTTTAAGTTGGACATTTGATACATTACTGAGGTGGTGTTTTGACTAGTATTTCATTAACGGTCCTCATCAGATATGCCGTGGAAGCTTGTTTTTTCCCTACGTCACTACAGTACATGCATCTTTTCCAGCACACACACGCACACACACGCACACACACACATACACGCAGAGCAACGCACATGCGCACACGCACACACACACACAGACACAGAATAGCAAGGGTCAAGGACACGAAACACTACAGCAGCACATGGCGAGATTATGTTTTATACTGAGCTCCAATCATCTTCAGTTCAACATCGCGCACTCACACACTCAATCCCCCCCCCCCCCCCCCCCCCCCCTCTCTCTCTCTCCAACCACTCACAGAGAGGCAAACCTAGTTGACAGCCTCAACACAGGCAGACAAACAGAGAGAGCGTGTGAGCACGAGTCAGGAAGGAGCGCGAAAGAAGGAGCACCAAAGACCACACGCCCAAATAAAAGAGAAAAACGGTTGCAGAGGAGAGGAGGGAAAATTCAAAGTCAAAGCCCAGTGCATGGTCAATGAGATCAATTAAACTTGCAGTCTTGCGTTTGTTTTCTCAAGGGATATCATCAGGATTCAGTGAATTGACAGTGGAGTGAACAAGCGAGCAGCCATCCAAGTTGTTCTACCTTTGCCATCTGTGGCTTGGCTCCTTGTCGAACTGTCAGAGCTGCAAAAGACCCGGTGCTGCCTGCAGAGATGGACGCAGATGCCAAGGACAAGGAGAGGAAAACCAAGATCCAGTTCTCAGTCCCGTCCGCTGTGCCCCTTCAGCTGGACCCGCGACAGGTGGAGATGGTGAGTGTGTGTGTGTGTGTGTGTGTGTGTGTGTGTGAGGGGAAAAAGTACCCAATTGTCATACTTAATTCAATTAAAGATACCGTAATAGAAGTAAAAGTGAAAGTCACCCAGTGAAATGCAACTTGAGGAAAAGTCTAAAAGTATTTGGTTTTTAACATAGCCTACTTGAGCATCAAAAGTAAATGTAATTACTCAATTATACTTAAGTATCAGAAGTGTAAGTAATTTCACATTCCTTAGATTAAGCAAACCAGATGGTACAATTGTCATGTTTTAAAAAAACGTACGGATACCCAGGGGCACACTCCAACACTCAGCATAGTTTAAAAATGAATCATTTGTGTTTAGTGAGTCCGTAAGATCAGAGGCGGTAGGAATAACAAGGGATGTCCTCTTGATAAGTGTGTGAAATCGACCATTTTCCGGTAACGAGTACTTTTGGATGTCTGAAAATGCATGCAGTAAAAATTACATTATTTTCTTTAGGAGTGTAGTGAAGTATAAGTAAACATTTTCTAAAATAAAAATAGTAAAGTTAAGATATAGTGCCTTGAGTAGGTATTCCTACTCCTTGACCCCTTGATTTTGTTGTGTTACAGCCTAAATTTAACATTTATTCAATATATTTTATTCTCACCCATCTACACACAATACCCCATAATGGCAAAGTGAAAACATGTTTTAGAAATGTTGAAAATTTATTAAAAATGAAATAGAGGAATATGTAATTTATGTAAGTATTCACACCCCCTGAGTCAATACATGTTAGGATCTAAGCCACTCAGGAAGATTCAATGTTGTCTTTTTATGCAACTCCAGTGTATATTTGGCCTTGTGTTTAAGGTTATTGTCCTGCTGAAAGGTGAATTCATCTCCCAGTGTCTGGTGGAAAGCAGACTGAACCAGATTTTCCTCTAGGATTTTGCCTGTGCTCAGCTCCATTCCGTTACTTTTTTTATTCTGAAAAAAATCAACAATTCTTCACGATTACAAGCATACCCATACCATGATGCAGCCACCACTATGCTTGAACATATGGAGAGTGGTACTCAGTAATGTGTTGTATTGGATTTTCTCCAAACATAATACTTTGTATTCAGGACCAAAAGTGAATTGCTTTGCTACATTATGTGCGGTATTACTTTAGTGACTTGTTGCAAACAGGATGCATGTTTTGGAATATTTTTATTCTGTACAAGCTTCCTTCTTTTCACTGTCAATTAGGTTAGCATTGTGGAGTAACTGCAATGTTGTTGATCAATCCTCAGTTTTATGCTGTCGCAGCCATTAAACTCTGTAACTGTTTTAAAGTCACCATTGGCCTCATGGTTAAATCCCTAAGCGGTTTCCTTCCTCTCCGGCAACTGAGTTAGGAAGGACACCCATATATTTGTAGTGACTGGTTGTATTAATCAATATTAATTAATAGCTTCACCATGCTTAAAAGTATATTCAAATGTTTGCAAATGTATTAAAACAATAAATAGCTTCTTTACATAAGTATTCAGACCCTTTGCTATGAGACTCAAAATTGAGCTCAGGTGCATCCTGTTTCCGTTGATCATCCTTGAGATGTTTCTACAATTTGATTGGAGTCCACCTGAGGGAAATTCAATTGATTGGACATTTGTATTTGTATTTATTACAGATGACAATTTACAATCCAGGGTTACACCAAGCAGTTTAGTCACCTCAACATGCTCACTTTCCACATGATTTATTACAAGATTTAGTTGAGGTTTAGGGTTTAGTGAATGATTTGTCTTAAATACAATGCTTTTAGTTGAAGAAATATTTAGGATTAACTTATTCCTTGTCACCCACTCTTAAACTATCTGCAGCTCTTTGTTAAATGTTGCAGCAATTTCAGTCACTGTAGTAGCTGATGTGTATAGGGTTGAGTTATCCGCATACATAGACACACTGGCTTTACTCAAAGCAAGTGGCATGTCATTAGTAAAGATTGAAAAAAATCAAGGGCCCTAGACAGCTGCCCTGGGGAATTCCTGATTCTACCTGGATTATGTTGGAGAGGCTTCCATTAAAGAACATCCTCTGTGTTCTGTTAGACAGGCAACTCTTTATCCACAATATAGCAGGGGGTGTAAAGCCATAACACATACGTTTTGGAAAGGTACACACCTGTCTATATAAGGTCCCACAGTTGACAGTGCATGTCAGAGAAAAAAACAGGGCATTAAGTCGAAGGAATTGTCCGTAGAGCTCCGAGACAGGATTGTGTCGAGGCACAGATCTGGGGAAGGGTACCAAAAAATGTCTGCAGTATTGAAGGTCCCCAAAACACAGTGGCCTCCATCATACTTAAATGGGAGAAGTTTGGAACCACCAAGACTCTTCCTAGGGCTGGCCGCCTGGCCAAACTGAGCAATTGGGGGAGAAGGGCCTTGGTCAGGGAGGTTACCAAGAACCCGATGGTCACTCTGACAGAGCTCCAGAGTTCATCTGCAGCACTCCACCAATCAGGCCTTTATGGTAGAGTGGCCAGATGGAAGCCACTCCTCAGTAAAAGGCCGATGACAGCCCATTTGGAGTTTGCCAAAAGGTACCTAAAGGACTCTCAGACCATGAAAAACAAGATTCTCTGGTCTGATGAAACCAAGAGTGAACTCTTTGGCCTGAATGCCAATCATCACATCTGGAGGAAATCTAGCACCATCCCTACTGTGATCATGATGGTGGCAGCATCAACCTGTGGAGATTTTTCAGCGGCAGGGACTGGAAGACTAGTCAGGATTGAAGGAAAGATGAACGGAGCAAAGTACAGAGAGATGCTTGATGAAAACCTGCTCCAGAGTGCTTGGGTAGAAGGTTCACCTTCCAACAGGACAAATAAAATAAAATCAAATTTATTTATATAGTCCTTCGTACATCAGCTGATATCTCAAAGTGCTGTACAGAAACCCAGCCTAAAACTCCAAACAGCAAGCAATGCAGGTGTTGAAGCACGTTGGCTAGGAAAAACTCCCTAGAAAGGCCAAAACCTAGAGAGGAACCAGGCTATGAGGGATGGCCAGTCCTCTTCTGGCTGTGCCGGGTGGAGATTATAACAGAACATGGCCAAGATGTTCAAATGTTCATAAATGACCAGCATGGTCAAATAATAGGTCTGGGACAGGTAGCACGTCCGGTGAACAGGTCAGGATTCCATAGCCGCAGGCAGAACAGTTGAAACTGAAGCAGCAGCACGGCCAGGTGGACTGGGGACAGCAAGGAGTCATCATGCCAGGTAGTCCTGACGCATGGTCCTAGGGCTCAGGTCCTCCGAGAGAGAGAAAGAAAGAGAGAAATAAAGAATTAGCGAGAGCATACTTAAATTCACACAGGACACCGGATAAGACAGGAGAAGTACTCCAGATATAACAAACTGACCCTAGCCCCCCGACACAAACTACTGCAACATAAATACTGGAGGCTGAGACAGGAAGGGTCAGGAGACACTGTGGCCCCATCCGATGATACACCCGGACAGGGCCAAACAGGAAGGATATAACCCCACCCACTTTGCCAAAGCACAGCCCCCACACCGCTAGAGGGATATCTTCAACTACCAACTTACCATCCTGAGACAAGGCCGAGTATAGCCCACAAAGATCTCCGCCACGGCACAACCCAAGGGGGGGCGCCAACCCAGAAAGGAAGATCACATCAGTGACTCAACCCACTCAAGTGACGCACCCCTCCTAGGGACGGCATGAAAGAGCACCAGTAAGCCAGTGACTCAGACCCTGTAATAGGGTTAGAGGCAGAGAATCTCAGTGGAAAGAGGGGAACCGGCCAGGAAGAGACAGCAACAGCGGTTCGTTGCTTCAGAGCCTTTCCGTTCACCTTCACACTCCTGGGCCAGACTACACTCAATCATATGACCCACTGAAGAGATGAGTCTTCAGGAAAGACTTAAAGGTTGAGACCAAGTTTGCGTCTCTCACATGGGTATGCAGACCATTCCATAAAAATTGAGCTCTATAGGAGAAAGCCCTGCCTCCAGCTGTTTGCTTAGAAATTCTAGGGACAATTAGGAGGCCTGTGTCTTGTGACCGTAGCGTACGTGTAGGTATGTACTGCAGGACCAAATCAGAGAGATAGGTAGGAGCAAGCCCATGTAGTGCTTTGTAGGTTAGCAGTAAAATCTTGAAATCAGCCCTTTCCTTGACAGGAAGCCAGTGTAGGGAGGCTAGCACTGGAGTAATATGATCACATTTTTTGGTTCTAGTTAGGATTCTAGCAGCCGTATTTAGCACTAACTGAAGTTTATTTAGTGCTTTATCCGGGTAGCCGGAAAGTAGAGCATTGCAGTAGTCTAACCTAGAAGTGACAAAAGCATGGATCAATTTTTCTGCATCATTTTTGGACAGAAAGTTTCTTATTTTTGCAATGTTACGTAGATGGAAAAAAGATGTCCTTGAAACAGTCTTGATATGTTCGTCAAAAGAGAGATCAGGGTCTAGAGTTACGCCGAGGTCCTTCACAGTTTTATTTGAGACGACTGTACAACCATTAAGATTAATTGTCAGATTCAACAGAATATCTCTTGGTTTCTTGGGACCTAGAACAAGCATCTCTGTTTTGTCCGAGTTTAAAAGTAGAACGTTTGCAGCCATCCACTTCCTTATGTCTGAAACACAGGCTTCTAGCGAGGGCAATTTTGGGGCTTCACCATGTTTCATTGAAATATACAGCTGTGTGTCATCCGCATAGCAGTGAAAGTTAACATTATGTTTTGATTGACAACCCCAAGAGGTCAAATATATAGTGAAAACAATAGTGATCCTAAAACGGAACCTTGAGGAACACTGACATTTACAGTTGATTTGTCAGAGGACAAGCCATTCACAGAGACAAACTGATATCTTTCCGACAGATAAGATCTAAACCAGGCCAGAACTTGTCCGTGTAGACCAATTTGGGTTTCCAATCTCTTCAAAAGAATGTGGTGATCGATGGTATCTAAAGCACCACTAAGGTCTAGGAGCACAGGGACAGATGCAGAGCCTCGGTCTGATGCCATTAAAAGGTAATTTACCACCTTCACAAGTGCAGTCTCAGTGCTATGATGGGGTCTAAAACCAGACTGAAGCATTTCGTATACATTGTTTGTCTTCAGGAAGGCAGTGAGTTGCTGCGCAACAGCCTTTTCTAAACATTTTGAGAGGAATGGAAGATTCGATATAGGCCGATAGTTTTTTATATTTTCTGGGTCAAGGTTTGGCTTTTTCAAGAGAGGCTTTATTACTGCCACTTTTAGTGAATTTGGAACACATCCGGTGGATAGAGAGCCGTTTATTATGTTCAACATAGGAGGGCCAAGCACAGGAAGCAGCTCTTTCAGTAGTTTAGTTGGAATAGGGTCCAGTATGCAGCTTGAAGGTTTAGAGACCATGATTATGGACAACTCCCTTAAGCACACAGCCATGACAACGCAGGAGGAGCCCAGACTTAAACCCGATCATACATCTCTGGAGAAACCTGAAGATATCTGTGCAGCAACGCTCCCCATCCAACCCGACAGAGCTTGAGAGGATCTGCAGAGAAGAATGGGAGAAACTCCTCAAATACAGGTGTGCCAAGTTGGTAGCGTCATACCCAAGAAGACTTGAGGCTGTAATTGTTGCCAAAGGTGCTTCAACAACGTACTGAGTAAAAGGGTCTGAATACTTATGTAAATGTAATATTTATATTTTTTATTTTGAATAAATGTGCAACATTTTCTAAAAAAACTGTTTTGTCTTTGCCATTATGTAGTATTGCGTGTAGATTGATGCTGGGGGAAAAATCAAACAATTGAATCCATTTCAAAAGTAATCCATTTTAGAATAAGGCTGTAACTTAACAAAATGTGGGAAAAGTTAAGGGGTCTGAGTACTTTCCAAATGCACTGTCTGTGTGGGGCATAGAGAGGAGGTAGTCAATCAAAAATCATGTTAAACACTATTATTGCACCCAGAGTGAGTCCATGCAACTTATTATATGATCGCATTATGACATGTGCTAGACTAGTGAGAGGGAGAGAGAGCTGTTCAAGTTCAAAAGAGTTAATCAAAGCAAGTCATATTTGTCTTAGTTTGTTTACCCACAACAGGGTACCTTACACCAAGAGCACAATGCTCACTCAATGCCTTCCTCAATACACACATTTCACTGTGTCTCTTCCCCTGGTATCTGTAGTCTAGCTACTAGATACCCCATCATAATATCAGTGTGTTGACAGACAGTTATATAACTGAGCGAGCATGACTTTTTGTTTTCATTGTGTGCATATTTTTCAGCTGGGCAGAGGGGTACTGAGGTGCTGCTGCTACTTTAGCTGACAGCTGCAGGTTCAGTGCCCAGAAACTGACGAGGCAACTATGTCCCCGAAAAATGTCGAAGAGACAAAAGAGAAAGAGAGGGAGGGAGAGAAAGAGAAAGGAAAAAGGTCAAAGATGACACCATCGAAATGTAGGATGACTCGTGACGTTAGGAGTAAATGGTTGGAGAAGAGAGAGAGCTAAGAGAGCGTTCAGAATCCAGTTCTCACCATCAGCTAGGAGTATTACGGGAATAAATAAAGCCTGTTCTACCTTTGACATACGGGAGTCAAGGGAGAAGACGTATTCCTCCAATCTTCTCCGCCTCTCCTTGGATGCCCTCTCGCTCTGAGCGAAGGGTCATCTTCGGAACTAATTTACACCCAGATGTTCAGTGAGAGATGTCCATTTGGTCTATGCTGTGTGGGGAATCCACTGGGTAGACATGCATGACTAACTAGGTATGATGTCAGGAACAGAAATTCCCCCCTCTCAAATGCTAAGCTAACACCCGGAACATAAACATTTGTACACATCTGCTGTTTACGGTTCAGATCGCCCGAGGCTTTACAAAACAACTAGCTGCCCCCCCACCCCCCCCACCACCCTGACATTATTAGCCCTTATCCATAGGCCATCATAAATGCTTGAGAGCTGTTTATCTGGAGTCTAGCACGTAGTTTGTTGTCGAGGCAATGTCCAGTGTGGAGAATAACCATTAGCATATGAATGGGGTGTTCTGTGTAACTCCGCAAAGGATGTCAAAAGGTGGTGGTCACCTCTTTTAGGATGACGTACGATGGTTAAACCCTGATGTATAGTGGCACTGTAATGGACCATAACGTTTGAGTCCCTTCATGAATTTCAATGGGAACACTCCAAACCACAGAACACCCATCTGAAAGCTACATGTATAAAATTTGCACATGAGGACCATCCAAGGCCTGTGTACAACTATACGAAAAAACACGGCCACACCTCATTAGCATAGAGATGTGGTCTGCTATTTTGGAGGGAGGTGAGGGAGAGAGGGGAAGGAGAGAGGGATTGAGGTAGATAGAGAAGCATGACCTTTATAGTGTGACGGTGGGAAATTATAAAAGAGAGAAGAGAGGTTATTGGGGACTGACAAACAAATAAGGAGAAAACAAATGAGGAAAAGGACAGATTAAATCAAAAGTAGATTTGTTTTGAGTGTATGAAATTATGATAGAATAGTGAGGTCTGTGCCAGTCCTCTGAGCTAAAGCCTAGGCATCACCTTAGGGAGCTAATGCAAGTCTTCTGGTCTGCAGGCAAGGATATTCATCACTCAAGTGTGGATACAACGCAGTCTACAATTGACACAAAATAACATTTAAAAACAACTTGCAAATTTCTCATTCATGAATTGGATTGATATTAATCTTCTAGATTGACATGGAATTGACCCCGACCCTAAACTACAGACAATAGATTTAGCTTCAGACCTATAGATTTTTTATGTTGGGATTGTATGTACCGTATAAGGGGATTATGAGGGAAAAAGCCACTGTCAAGGGTTATGTCATGCTCACGTTAGTATTATATGCGCTATACAATACATGGACCCTTAAATTAATGAAATTAACACACATATTTAACAAGTGAAGGGGTCATTGTGTGGTCATTGTGACGATTACCACAGTCTGGTTGTCGATAAACATTCTGATTTTATGATCATTTAGTCATGCGACTACAACAATTCCATTGCTGAGATACTCCATTAATTGCAGCCAGAGAATACCGGATTCATCCTCAATTTGCGCGACTCGCTCATTACACATTCAGATAGACACTGTATGAATGACTGTCATTTGAATGTATGTGTTAAGATGCCATCCACAGTGTGTTCCTGAACAGATAAGAGCTCCTCTAGCGTAAAAGCCACCCACATCGCACGCCTACAGTTCTGTGCATGATTGGATTGGCAAGCACTTCTCTCTCTCGCACAGGCCTCGCAAGCATACGATAGAAACATGGGGTAGAAAGGAAACAGACCGGTGTAATTATTATGTATACATTCAACATGTTGCTCGCCAACCTGTTGTTACTAGTGAACAAGTGGGTGGAGACATTATTGGGGCGGCAGGTAGCCTAGGGGTTGGGCCTGTAACCGAAAGGTTGCTGGATTGAATCCCAGAGCTGACAAGGTAAAAATATGTTATTCTGCCCCTGAACAAGGCAGTTGAACCACTGTTCCCCAGTAGGCCGACATTGCAAATAAGTGTGTAGTGTATGAGAGAGTGTGCGGGTCCTTCTCAACACTGTGAGGGGCAGAAGTTATGATATAAATATATCTAAATGGAGTAAACATGTACACACAACAGTATACTGTGTTTCAACAAAAGCCACCCTGTTTCATTTCCTACTGCACACCATCATGTTCTGACATCTACATTCACATCGTGATTGAATCAGTTCATCCGATGTGAGGTATGATAACTGTAAATGGCAGTCCAAAGAATTCCATTTTAGTACAGGGTTGAGTCTATACTTTACCCTTTTGGGAAAATGTCACCAGCAAAAGCGAAACAAATAGCATCTTGTCCTAATTAAATTATCTTTGGCATTTTAAGAAATGCCACCTATTGTACTACTTATGATCAAAGCCAGAAGATGACTTTGAAGTTCTATATTTCTGGAGTTCAATAGTATGATAAGTACAAGTTATTATAAGACTTTTATGCAAACAAGTGAACGCCAGAGCAAACCAAACAGATTCCAAAAGTCAGGGCACTGAGGAAAAAAGTGGTAATTTGCTTGCTATTTCCTCTTTTTTTTGAACACATTATTTGTAGTTTTCTTAGTTATTTCCTGGCAGGTTGTCCATCCCCTTTTAATCCCAATCAATCCCCTGCCAGATATATTTTTGCAGTCCTGGCAACAACCACAGGAGTTAATTATAGAGCACAAACCGATCTGGCACCAGGCTACAGATGTTCACTGTTTGTTTTGGCCTATGGACTCAGTCGGTGGTCTCCGACCTGGCATGACCTCTCATGACAATCTTGGTCGCTTGAATAAAAGTTTAATCTGTTCTTACATCTCTTATACACCGTCTCCGATCCTCTCCATCGTGACGCATGGGTTACCTAATCTGGCCCTCCAGATTCCATCTACCCAATCAATCATCCTCATGTAATGGCTCCCTGGCCACTCTGGCTGATTGGTGACTACAGCAAGCCACCGCCGCCTCAAGAAAAGGAGGGCTACACAACATCGATGTCGTACCTGTTTTTCATCACTTACACATGTATATTGTCCTCTGTATGATGTACAAGTAATCCCCAAAAAATATTTCAAAAAGGTTGTTAAAATGCAGGGCCGTGTTCATTGGGCACCAAACGAACCGTGTTCAAATGTGCTGAAACAGGGAGGGACTACCTTGGACTTGGCTCAACTAGAAACACTCATTTCCATTTTCTGTTGCAGAATGTTTGAAAAGGTTTTCCGTTGTGTGCCCTAATGAACACAACCCTTGTTTTATAGGGTAATTCTGTATATGGGTCATTAAGATCAATGATCAGAGGATGCATGTCTTGTCTCCATCACTTTTTGGGGACCTTGCAAACTCAGAGAGTGGCTCAGGTATATCCATAGACATTCACTATATATACAAAAGTATGTGGAAACACCTTCAAATTAGTGGATTTGGATGTTTCATCCACACCTTTTGCTGATAGGTGTATAAAATTGAGCACACAGCCATGCAATCTCCATAGACAAACACTGGCAATACATTGGCCTTACTGAAGAGCTCAGTGATATTCAGCGTGGCACTGTCATAGGATGCCACCTTCCCAACAATTCATTTTGTAAGCTTTCTGCCCTGCTAGAGCTGCCCTTCTCAACTGTAAGTGCTGTTATTGTGAAGTGGAAACATCTAGGAGCATCAACGGCTAAGCTGCAAAGTGGTAGGCAACACAAGCTCACAGAATGTGACCGCGAGTGCTGAAGCACGTAAAAATTGCCTATCCTTGGTTGCATCACTCACTACAGAGTTCCAAGCTGCCTCTGGAAGCAACGTCAGCACAAGAACTGTTCATCGGGAACTTCATGAAATGGGTTTTCATAGCCGAGCAGTCGCACACAAGCCTAAGATCACCATGAGCAATGCCAAGCGTCTGCTGGAGTGATGTAAAGCTCGCCTCCATTGGACTCTGGAGCAGTGGAAACATTCTCTGGAGTGATGAATCACACTTCACCGTCTGGCAGTACGACGGACCAATATGGTTTTGGCGGATGCCAGGAGAAGAATCTGCTCGAATGCATATTGCTAACTGTAAAGTTTGGTAGAGGAGGAATAATGGTCTGGACTGTTTTTCATGGTTCGGGCTAGGCCCCTTAGTTCCTGTGAAGTGAAATCTTAACGCTACAGCATACAATGACCTAGATGATTCTGTGCATTCAACTTTGTGGCAAAAGTTTGGGGAAGGCCCTTTCCTGTTTCGGCATGACAATGCCCCCGTGCACAAAGCGAGGTCCATACAGAAATTATTTGCTGAGATCGGTTTGGAAGAACTTGACTGGCCTTCACAGAGCCCTGACCTCAACTCCATCAAACACATTTGGGATGAATTGGAATGCTGACTGCGAGCCAGGCCTAATCACCCAACATTCATGCCCGACCTCACTAATGCTTTTATCGCTGAATGGAAGCAAGTCCCCGCAGCAATGTTCCAACATCTAGTGGAAAGCCTTCTCAGAAGAGTGGAGGCTGTTATAGCAGCAAAGGGGGGGCCAACTTCATATTAATGCCCATGATTATGGAATGAGATGTTTGACGTTTTGAGTTGGGGGGGGGGGGGTCCCTTTATAATTAAGAATTGCATGCATCTATAATCGCATTTGTGAAGTGGCATACAGTTGAGCAGACACATTTTTAGGATTTCCACACATGGGGATATTTTTTTAGCAGGGTCATGAGGGAAAATGGGCCTTTTATAAACAGATTTCATGCAATGCTATGTAATTTACATGATAGAAGACATTAGCAGAATATGTTTAATACCACACAAGTTGCAACTAGCTATTCAGGTAGAAAAAATATTTATAGAAAAAATATTTGCCCAAATTAAATTCCAACTATAATGTTTAATGTGTTTAATGTTTAATGTGTTTGCTGCGACATAATATCGTGCTTGTATTTTCCTTATCAACAATGGCTTGATACTTTTGATATTACCCTAATAAAGTTTTGAAACTTTTGTGAAGGCTTGGTGTGGTGTGGCTGTTAGCCTTTTATACTGCAGGCCTATGACTCTTGCAGTTGAACTTGAGGTGAGGAAGAAGGTTTTAGGCCTACCGGAGTTACTCTTATAATCTAACATTATAATACTTATCTTTATTTAAAACGATTCTGATAGAACAATACACTGTTTTGCAATGAAGATCTACAGTAGCCTCAACAGTACTCTATAGGGTAGCACCATGGTGTAGCCAGAGGACAGCTAGTTTCTGTCCTCCTCTGGGTACTTTGACTTCAATACAAACCCAGGAGGCTCGAGGTTCTCACCCCCTTCCATAGACTTCCAGAGGACCACCTCCAACCTATCAGAGCTATTGCAGCATGAACTGACATGTTTTCCACCCAATCAATGGATCTGAAAATGAATCTAGCACTGAAGCGTAAGCTACAGCTAGATAGCGCTGCAGTGCATAAAATGTGGTAAGTAGTTGACTCAAAGAGAGAGAAAGACAATAGTTGAACAGTTTTAAACAAATTCATTTCTTCAAAAATGAAGGCGAAGCAAGAGAGAGAGAAAGCTATTTGTTTGTATTGTTTTCACTTTCACTTACTTAGCTTGCCAATGCAGCTAGCCAATTTAGCCTACTCAAGCACACGCCTTAAACAGAGAGGGTTGCTGTGCTATCAAGCAGGCTATCGCTACCCAACACTGGAACTCCCAAGTCAAGGTGTGCTTTTGGTTTTATGAGATTATTGCCACCTGACCTGGGCCCGCCGATGTAACTGCAAAATTGCTTGCTAACCGTACACTGTACTACATGACTGTAGCGGGTTTACTGACGCGTTAGTTCTAGTAGCTATGTTGACTTGACGTTAGCTAATATGGTGACAATGATGAAGGCTGTATGTAGCGGTTAGCAGTTATAATATGAAGGTTTGGCTTGGAAAGTTTTTTTTGGTAGGTCACAGACAGCTGATGTGTTGTGCACTAAAGTCCACAAGCAAAGGAAAAAGGTGAGAGGAGGAATTATACAACAGTCATAGGGATCGTGCTGTTTCTATGTGACTGCTATGAAAGTGAACTGTGTTGCCAGTGAGCAGAGGTGTACTCATTCTGCCGATTCTGTTGAAAAACATTTCTTAACCGGAAGCAAATGGAACGAAACGGGGATAAACATACCTGGATTTGTCTAATAGAAACTCTCGTTTGCAACTGTTGGACTAATGATTACACTCTAGATCAGCTAGATGCAGGTAAGATTGTGCAAGGTGGTATTGAATGCGTCAATGTCTGTCAGGTTGATCACTCAAATTTCTCTTGACCTGTGCACCTATGTGGTAAACTTTCATTCGAAGGCCAGGTTGTAGCAACCTCATGATGGGTGTAGGGAAGATTTGAGTATCATGTAGTAGCCTAAACTTATCAACGTTACATTGAGCTGGGAGAATGGAATATGAATGACCGCCATCCAATAATGCTGTAATAGAAATAAGGCAATAAAAATACATTATCGTCCTCCCTCATCTTAAATGGCACGACTGCCACTGCTGTATAGCTGACTCAGTAGCCTATCTGATAGGAATAAAGAAATGCATGGTGGTGTAATTGCATGCCAACGACATATATCTCTCTCTCTCCCTCTCTCTCTCTCTTTGGGGTTAGGCCCAAGCTTCTTTTTGTGGCTCATTTGGCCAATATTCCTTGTTTATTGATGGTGCTGGCTGCATGGGTGCTGCATGGTGCTGGCCGCATGGCTGCCCCAATGGGTTACGCACCCAATACATATGGATGCCTGGTGCATTTCTCAAATGTCCGATAAATGTAAATCTTCCCAGTCACTTGCCGGTGCCAAATTTTCCTGACAGAAACCCTGTTAAATAGTATACACTGAGTGTACAAGACATTAGGAACACCTGCTCTTTCCATGACATAGACTAGCCAGGTGAATCCAGGTGAAAGCTATGATCCCTTCTTGATGTCACTTGTTAAATTCTCTTTAATCAGTGTAGATGAAGGGGAGGAGACAGGTTAAAGAAGGATTTTCAAGCCTTGAGACAATTGAGACATGAATTGTGAATGTGTGCCATTCAGAATATGGTAGTAGGTGCCAGGCGCACTGGTTTGAATGTGTAAAGAACTGCAACGCTGCTGGGTTTTTCATGCTCAACAGTTTCCCGTGTGCATCGACAATGGTCCACCACCCAAGGGACATCCAGCCAACATGACCCAACCGTGGGAAGCATTGGAGTCAACATGCAGCGTCGCTGTGGAACACTTTCGACACCTTGTAGAGTCCACGCCCCGACAAATTGAGGCTCTTCTGAAGGCCAAAGGGGGTGCAACTACATTTTCAGAACGTGTTCCTAATGTTTTGTACACACTCAGTGTATCGTATCGGCTACAGTTGGCTACAAAATAAACGTTCCAGGGACACTGACTCACTCAATGATGAAGATGAAGAATAGGCTTCCCACTGGTGATGACTGATGCGCTTGTGTCAATATCTGTAAATAAGCTAGCCAACTTACCCTGCTGGTTTTATTTATTTGATTTATGTAAACTTTTATTTAACCAGGTAGGCTAGTTGAGAACAAGTTCTCATTTGCAACTGCGCCCTGGCCAAGATAAAGCAAAGCAGTACGACACATACAACAACACAGAGTTACACACGGAATAAAGAAACATACGGTCAATAATACAGTAGAAAAATTGATATACAGCGTGTGCAAATGAGGTAGGATAAGAGAGGTAAGGCAATAAATAGGCCGTGGTGGCGAAGTAATTACAATATAGCAATTAAACACGTGAATGGTAGAATTTGCAGAAGATGAAAGGTAAGTGGTAAGAATAGGAAGGGGGGAAAAACAGACAGAATCTCAATTGGTGAGAATGAAATGGACCAGGTTTCATCCATCAGACACCGTGGTGTTCTAGTTGATGAAAAGTTGTCCTGGAAAGAACGTGTTCACTTTGTCTGCAGCAAAGTGATGAAGTCCGTTGGTATCATGAGAAAGATTATTGCTTTGGTTCCTAACACTATACTACAGCCTAATTTAGCCATATCTCATTTACTGCAATACTGTCTGGGACAGTACACACAGTATTCTTCCTACCTACACAAATGACTCATCACAAAGAATAATGAGAGGTGGCTACACCTTCTCTAACTTCTTGGCTCCATCTTCCCCTCTGTTTAAGAAACTCAATATACTGTCTATCTACAACATTAATATAGTCCAATTATGCACCTTTATCTACAAATATACATACCATACCTCCCAGATAGCCCACCTAAACCCTTCAATGGATTCCTCCTGGTTAATTCTCAAATCCATGCATTCAACAAAAGGCAAAATCAAATCAAATCAAATTGTATTTGTCACATGCTCCGAACACAACAGGTTCTCACCTTACACTGAAATGCTTACTTACAAGCCCTTAACCAGCAATGCAGTTTTAAGAAAAATTGTTTAGAAAGTATTTCCTAATATAAACTCAAGTAAAAAATATTTATATAAAAAAATTAAAAATAATTAAGAAGCAACAATAGTAACAGTAGCGAGGCTATATACAGGGGGTACCGGTACAAAGACAATGTGCGGGGGCACCGGTTAATCGAGGTAATTGAGGTAATATGTACATTTAGGTAGAGGTAAAGTGAATATGCATGGATAATAAACAGAGAGTAGCAGCAGCATGAAAATGGGGGGAGGGACAATGCAAATAGTCCAGGTAGCCATTTGATTAGCTGTTCAGGAGTCTTATGGATTGGGGCTAGAAGCTGTTAAGAAGCCTTTAACGTGCGATAGCAAAGAGAACAGTCTATGACTAGGGTGGCTGGAGTCTTTGGCTATTTTTTGGGCCTTCCTCTGACACCGCCTGGTATAGAGGTTCTGGATGGCAGGAATCTTGGCCCACTACGCACTACCATCTGTAGTGCCTTGCAGTCGGAGGCCGAGCAGTTGCAATACCAGGCTGTGATGCAACCATGCCCTCGATGGTGCAGCTGTAGATGTTTTTGAGGATCTGAGGACCCATGCCAAATCTTTTCAGTCTCCTCAGGGGGAATAGGTGTTGTCATGCCCTCTTCACGACTATCTTGGTGTGTTTGGACCATGATAGTTTGTTGGTGATGAGAATGGGGGTGTACTCTGTCCTCCATTTTCTGTAGTCCACAATCATCTCCTCTATCTTGATCACATTGAGGGAGAGGTTGATATCCTGGCAACACACTGCCAGGTCTCTGACCTCCTCCCTGTAGGCTGTTTCATTGTTGTCGGTGATCTTAACGATGGTGTTGGAGTCATGCCTGGCCATGCAGTCATGGGTGAACAGGGAGTACAGGAGGGGACTGAGCATGCACCCCTGAGGGGCCCCTGTGTTGATGATCAGCGTGACAGATGTGTTGTTATCTACCCTTACCACCTGGGGGCAGCCCGCCAGGAAGTCGTTGATCCAGTTGCACAGGGAATTGTTTAGTCCCAGGGTTCTTATGAGCTTTGAGGGCACTATGGTGTTGAACTATGGTCAATGAATAGCATTCTTACGTGGGTGTTCCTTTTGTCCAGGTGGGAAAGGGCAGTGTGGCGTCATCTGTGGATCCGTTGAGGTGGTATGCAAATTGGAGTGGGTCTAGGGTTTCTGGGATGATGGTGTTGTGAGCCATGATCAGCCTTTCAAAGCACTTCATGGCTACAGATGTGAGTGCTACGGGTCGGTAGTCATTTAGGCAGGTTACCTTAGTGTTATTGGGCACAGGGACTATGGTTGTCTGCTTGAAACATGCTGGAATTACAGACTCGGTCAGGGACAGGTTGAAAATGTAATTGAAGACACTTGCCAGTTGGTCAGTGCATGCTCGGAGTACACGTCCTGGTAATCCGTCTAATCTGTCCGCCTTGTGAATGTTGACCTGTTTAAAGGTCTTACTCACATCAGCTACGGAGAGCGTGATCACACAGTCACCCGGAACAGCTGATGCTCTCATGCATGCGTCAGTGTTGCTTGCCTCGAGGCGAGCATAGAAGTAATTTAGCTCATCTGGTAGGCTTGTGTCACTGGACAGCTCGCGGCTGTGGTTTTCCTTTGTAGTCCGTAATAGTTTGCAAGCCCTGCCACATCCGACGAGCGTCGGAGCCTGTGCAGTACGATTCAATCTTAGTCCTGTATTGACGCTTTGCCTGTTGGATGGTTCGTCGGAGGACATAGCAGGATTTCTAATAAGCGTCTGGGTTAATGTCCCGCACCTTGAAGCGGCAGCTCTAATCTTTAGCTCAGTGCGGATGTTGCCTGTAATCCATGACTTCTGGTTGGGGTATGTACGTACGGTCCCCATGGGGACAATGTCATCGATGCACTTATTGATGAAGCCAGTGACTTATGTGGTGTACTCCTCAATGCCATCGGAAGAATCCAGGAACATATTCCAGTCTGTGCTAGTAAAACAGTCCTGTAGCTTAGCATCTGTGTCATCTGACCACTTCCTTATCAAGCAAGTCACTGGTACTTCCTGCTTTAGTTTTTGCTTGTATGCAGGAATCAGGAGGATAGAGTTATGGTCAGATTTGCCAAATGGAGGGCGAGGGAGAGCCTTGTACTCTGTGTGTGGAGTCAAAGTGGTCTAGAGTTTTTTTCCCTCTGGTTACACATTTAACATGCTGGTAGAAATGAGGTAAAACAGATTTCAGTTTCCCTGCATTAAAGTCCCCGGACAGTAGGAGCGCCGCCTCCTGTACAGCTCGTTGAGTGCCGTCTTATTGCCAGCATCGGTTTGTGGTGGTAAATAGACAGCTTCGAAAAATATAGATTGGTCTTGGTAAATAGTGTGGTCTACAGCTTATCATGAGATACTCTACCTTAGGCGAGCAAAACCTAGAGACTTTCTTAGTATTAGATGTCGTGCACCAGCTGGTATTTACAAATAGACACAGACTGCCACTTCTACCTGGGGGCAGATTCTATCTATCCAAGTTGTTTAGCCATGACTCAGTGAAACATAAGATATTACCATTTTTAATGACCCGTTGGTAGGATAGTCGTGAACGGAGCTCATCCATTTTGTTATCCAATGATTCCACGTTGGCTAATAGGACTGATGGTAGAGGGGGATTCCTCACTCGCAGTCGGATCCTTACAAGGCACCCCAACCTACGCCCCCGATATCTCCTTCTCTTCTTCATGCGAATGATAGGGAAAAATCTTTGTCCACTACGAGGTAAGTAATTGCTATCCTGAGATCCAGAAGCTCTTTTCGGTCCTAAGAGACGGTGGCAGAAACATTATGTCCAAAATAATTTACAAATAACGCAAAAAAAAAATCAAGACACTGTTATAACCTTCACCCTCCCCATTGCCACATAGTCAATTCTCTTTCAGATATGAGGTTCCATACTCTGGAATTCCTATCTTCACATGGCCAAAACATCCCTCAACTTCATACGTAGACTAGGGGTCATCCTGATAAACCAAACTACCCAGTAGTCTCCAAGTCTCCACACACATAATCAAATGTGTTTTATTTTATGTATACTGAGTATGTGAGGTACACATACTTAAAGTGTTACATTTGAACACTTTAAAACTTTTTGTGTGGTTTTCATTTAATCCCTTTAGGGTTTCCAACTCACCTGCAATGTTTTAGCATTTAAAAAAACAAAGTACTGTTTAGTATTTCACTTGTTTTCTTTTTGTGAGGAATAAATAAAACCTTACAAAAATACACTAAAATGGACATTTATAGACATGAACAGTGGATAACCATTCTATCGTTATTTCTATTATAGTAGGCCAATGTTTCAATTGACACGTGGGTAGTGAATATGTTCCCTTGGAAATGTAGCTTAATGCAAGTCTCACAAGGTGGATAAGGACAGGTTATAGGTTTGTGATTGAGCAGACAGCGTGAAGCAGAGGCAATGCCCAAAATACCATTTAACGTTTATTTTGTAAGGCATGGTTTACATCATAGCATCAGCGCATTTCGTTTAAGCCATTTCTCAATTCAGTTCCACAATTGTTACGCTTCATCCCCATATCAATTTCTTGATTTTTTTTTTTACTCTTAAAACCATGCTACTTAAAATTACAGGACAAATATACAAACCAAACAAAGGGATACAGGAAGCAACATAGTCCAGCAGGCATGTATCATTTTCTTTTCTCAGAATGTATTCACTACAGCACAACTCCATTAAACATGTGCGCTCACCAAACATATCGGCTACACGCTCTCTCACACACAAGGCACCACCATGCCACCTACTGCATTCACTTCCTGTGGTTGGCCGCCTGGAACACAAAAACAGGGGGTTTAAATATGCTAAAATAAAGTCACATGCTCTGTCAATTAACCAATAGGAATTGTGTAGTCAGTCCAATAACTGAACAACATCTGTATCATTTTAGTAACTTCAAAGTAACTCCAATTAGCTTCAATAAGCCCGCTGCAGTATATTATATTACTACCACTTAACACATATCGACGTAGCAATATTGGTGGAATTGCACATCATCTTGACAGTTGTCTTGCGTGGCCATCTGAAACCTGGGCTCTCGAGGCTACCATGACTAGTTGTGAGGAGAAGGAGGGGAGTTTAAATTGATGCCCTTCAGTTCTGGCCTCCTACCCATATAAAAAGAATAGTAAAGTTTACCATAGATTACTATAGTACTTACTATAGAATGATATAGAATTCTGTAGTAAACTGTAGAATGTTATACTCAACACTGTAGTATCCCTCCATCGTGTAGTGCTTACTATAGACTTTTGAAGTATACTATAGAATGCCATACTACACACTGTACTATCCCTTGATCATTCTAACTTTTGAATTTTGTAGTATAATGTAAAATACTATTTTCACGTGTGCTCCCTCTCCGGCCTCTAGGTCACCAGGCTGCTGATTTATTAAGCACACCTGTCACCATCGTCACGCGCACCAGCGCCTCATGACACTCACCTGGACTCCATCACCTCCTTGATTACCTTCCCTATATTTGTCGCTCCTCTTGGTTCTTTCCTCAGGTGTTATTGACTCTGT
This sequence comes from Oncorhynchus mykiss, assembly GCF_057628025.1. Taxonomy (NCBI): domain Eukaryota; kingdom Metazoa; phylum Chordata; class Actinopteri; order Salmoniformes; family Salmonidae; genus Oncorhynchus; species Oncorhynchus mykiss. Next base: position 23,687,728 of record NC_143037.1, on the reverse strand, counting down.
TTTATGTCAGTGCGTTGTTTGTGTTTCTTGTTTTTATGTACCATTTATTAAACACTCACTCCCTGAACTTGCTTCCCAACTCTCAGTGTACATCGTTACAGAATAACACCTCACCTAAGGGAAGGGAGGGAGTGTTTTTTTGTGTTGGAAGGTATGTCTGGTCCAGGTGTCAGTACCAGAGCTACCAGGGAGGCCTCAGCTGGTACGTTGGGCTCTCACGCCCCAGGCCAGGTTTGTCGGGCTCTCACGCCCCAGGCCAGGTTCGTCGGGCTCTCACGCCCCAGGCCAGGTTCGTCGGGTTCTCACGCCCTAGGCCAGGTTCGTCGGGCTCTCACGCCCCAGGCCAGGTTCGTCGGGCTCTCACGCCCCAGGCCAGGTTCGTCGGGCTCTCACGCCCCAGGCCAGGTTCGTCGGGCTCTCACGCCCCGGCCAGGTTCGTCCGGCTCTCACGACCAGGCCAGATTTGTGAGACGCCTCTCACGCCCCGGCCAGGTTCGTGAGACGCCTCTCACGACCCGGTCAAGTTTCTGAGCCTCCGGTCCACTCCACTCCTGATCCCTGGGATCGTCCCTTTGGTCGGCGTCCTGCGGCTGGAGCCGCACGTCAGGGAGGGAGTACTGTCACGTGTGTTCCCTCTCTGGCCTCCAGGTCACCAGGCTGCTGATTATTGTGCACACCTGTCACACGCACCTGGACTCCATCACCTCCTTGATTATCTACCCTATATCTGTCACTCCCCTTGGTTCTTTCCTCAGGTGTTATTGACTGTTTCATGTCAGTGCGTTGTTTGTGTTTCTCAGCGTACATCATTACAACTATATTACACACTGTAATATCCCCCTCGATCATGTAGTGCTTACTATAGAATTTTGTAGTATACTGGAGAATTCTATACTACACTGTAATATCCTTAAATCATGTCGTGCTTGCTATAGAATTTTGTAGTATATTGGATACTTATACACTACACACTTTATATCACTTGATCGTGTAGTGCTTACTATAATATTTTTGAGTATACTGTAGAATACTATACTACACTGTAATATCCCTTGATCATGTAGTGCTTACTTTAGAAAGTATACTGTGTAGAATACTATACTACACACTGTAATGCTTACTTTAGACTTTTTTTGATCGATTGGACTGTCAATGCTGTTTTGATTTGAATGTACTGTCCTTGGGGAGCTCCTGCCAAGGATTTCCTCACGTTCCCCTTCAATCGTGAAGTGCTTACTATACAATGTTAAAGTATACTCCACACTGTAGTATCCCTTGATTTATTTTTATTTTACTATTTAAAAACACAGTACAACCACAAATGTGGATACAATGCATTTAGACATTTGTTGAGAATAATTACCATTGTGGTCCTAGTTTAAACATGTTACACATTTACAGCTAACCCACATGAAGAAATACAAACATATACTATGGTCAAAGTAAATGTATAGTAATCATTGTAGTGTCTCTGCTGACTTTATTGTAGTATTCACTGTAGTGTTTTTGCAGGCGTGTCTAACATACTATATACTCATTCATTGTTTTTGCGGGCATGTCTAGTATACGGTAGTATTCATTGTTGTCACGCCCTGACTTTAGAGAGACGTTTTATTGCTCTATTTGGTTAGGTCAGGGTGTGATTTGGGTGGGCATTCAATGTTTTCTATTTCTTTGTTTTTGGCAAAGTGTGGTTCCCAATCAGAGGCAGCTGTCTATCGTTGTCTCTGATTGGGAATCATACTTGTGGGTAACTATTTATTTTCTGTGTGTGTTCGTATGCATCACGGTTGTGTCACGTTTGGTTTCTGTTTACCTTTTTTTTGTGAAGGTTTCACTTCATTAAAGATGTGGAATTACATGCACACTGCGCCTTGGCTCATCTATGACAGGAAGTTTGAAGACAGTGAACGTGACAATTGTACTATTTTTCCAGACATAACTGTAGTAAACTGTACGTTTTTTGTGGACATGACTAGTGTATTGTAGTAACACCTGCTATATAGCCTTACCCATTTATATGCTTATTTAATTTGCATTTTGACATTGATTATTTCCATTAAATATATTCATTGCTGTTTTTGACTGTTATCTTCACCTTTCTGTGTCTCCTTTTAGATAGATAAACTCCATACAGCCAATCAAGTTCCAATTCAAGACAAGTTTCATGTCAACTGTCAATCATTCCCTGCTATGTATCATCTCCATTACCTGAATCTATAAAGACTCTATATAGACTCCGCCTGCACTTTATCTGGATTCCCACAGTAGATGGGCATCACCACAACCTAAACCTCAATCAGTTACAATCTTGTAATTGAAAAATATTGTGTGACAGGCTAGGAAACAAACTTTTGGTCAGTGTTTCCCTGGGCACCCTTGTTAGGGGAGGACATGCAGGAAATGTATAAAAGCACCCGTTTGTCATGTTCAAGTGAGGGCTTTGTACATGGAAGGCCGCGTGTGTGTGTGTGTGTGTGTGTGTGTGTGTGTGTGTGTGTGTGTGTGTGTGTGTGTGTGTGTGTGTGTGTGTGTGTGTGTGTGAGTGAAATGTTTATGAAATGTTTACTTTACAAGCCCTTAACCAACAATGCAGTTTTAAGAAAATATTTACTAAATAAATAAACTAAAGTAGAAAAAGTAACACAATAAAACAACAACGAGCCTATATCAAATCACATTGTATGAGTCACATGCTGAATACAACAGGTGTAGACGTAGACCTTACAGTGAAATGCTTACTTACGAGCCCCTAACCAACAGTGCAGTTTCAAAAAAATACAGATAAGAATAAGAGATAAAAGTAACAAGTAATTAAAGAGTGGCAGTAAAATAACAGTAGCGAGACTATGGGGGGAACCAATACAGAGTCAATGTGCAGGGGCACTGGTTAGTTGAGGTAGTATGTACATGTAGGTAGAGTTATTAAAGTGACTATGCATAGATGACAACAGAGAGTAGCAACGGTTTAAAGAGGGGGTGAGAGGGGGGGGAACTGCAAATAGTCTGGATAGCCGTTTGACTAGATGTTCAGGAGACATATGGCTTGGGGGAAGAAGCTGTTTAGAAGCCTCTTGGACCTAGACTTGGCGCTCCTGTACCGCTTGCCGTGCGGTAGCAGAGAGAACAGTCTATGACTAGGGTGGCTGGAGTCTTTGACAATTTTTAGGGCCTTCCTCTGACACTGGCTGGTATAGAAGTCCTGGATGGCAGGAAGCTTGGCCCCAATGTTGTACTGGGCCGTTCGCACTACCCTCTGTAGCGCCTTGAGATCGGAGGCCGAGTAGTTATCATAACAGTGTAGAGGGGGGGGGGGGGCAGTAATACAACCAGTCAGGATGCTCTCGATGGTGCAGCTGTAAAACCTTTTGAGGATCTGAGGACCCATGCCAAATCTTTTTGTGCCCTCTTCACAACTTTATTGGTGTGCATAGACCTTCTTCCTTTGTTGGTGATGACCAAGCAACTTGAAGCTCTCAACCTGCTCCACGTCAATGAGAATGGGGGCGTGCTCGGTCTTCCTTTTTCCTGTAGTCCACAATCATCTCCTTTGTCTTGATCACACTGAGGGAGAGGATGTTATCCTGGCACCACACGGCCAGGTCTTCAAAGCACTTCATGGCTACAGACGTGAGTGCTATGGGTCAGTAGTCATTTAGGCAGGTTACCTTAGTGTGCCTGGGCACAGGGACTATGGTGGTCTGCTTGAAACATGTTGGTATTACAGACTCGGACAGGGAGAGGTTGAAAATGTAATTGAAGACACTTGCCAGTTGGTCAGCGCATGCTTGCAGTACACGTCCTGGTAATCCATCTGGCCCTGTGGCCTGTTTGAAGGTCTTACTCACATCAGCTGCGGAAAGCGTGATCACACTGTCCTCCAGAACAACTGATGCTCTCATGCATGTTTCAGTGTTATTTGCCTCGAAGCGAGCATAGAAAGAGTTTACCTTGTCTGGTAGGCTTGTGTCACTGGCAGCTCTCGACTGTGCTTCCCTTTGTAGTGTGTAATGGTTTGCAAGCCCTGCCACATCCGACGAGCGTCAGAGCCAGTGTAGTACGATATACAGGGGGTACCGCCGGTACAGAGTCAATGTATGGGGGTACAGGTTAGTTGAGGTAATATGTACATGCATATGTACATGACTATGCATAGATAATAAACAGCGAGTAGCGGCAGTGTAAAAAAAGAAATGTGGTGGTTAACTGTTCTTTCTTTTCCACCATCGGAAGTACAATATTTGTCATAGCTTTTGGTCATCTTGTGAGCTTGGTCAGCTGAATTTCTGTGAAAGCTCTTTCAGAAAGCTATCTAGTAAAAGTAGCTGATCTAAGAAGTAATTTTGGTGTACGCTTGTCATTGTGTGTTATCTGTCAAACACACAAACCTAATCCTCTAAACTTTAATAAACTCTGCTTGTTCTTTATCTGCTTCTGTGCTGTTTCTATAACGACACAGGGCGAGACCCAGATGCAGGAGGCAGATGGTTTGAGATGGTTTGAGTCTCTGATATTTATTAAAATACAAGGGACAGGCAAAAGGCAGATCGAGGACAGTCAAAAGTTCATTAACTAGATCGGAGTCCGAAAGGTACAGGGCGGCAGGCAAGCTTGAGGTCAGGGCAGGCTGAATGGTCCGGCAGGCGGGCTCAGTGTCAGGGCAGGCAGAAAACCGGAACCGGGAGGGCTAGAAAACAGAGACTTGGAAAAACGGGAGCACGGAAGAAACACGCTGGTAGGCTTGATGAGACAAGACGAACTGGCAACAGACAAACAGAGAACACAGGTATAAATGCACTGGGGATAATGGGGAAGATGGACGACACCTGGAGGGGGGTGGAGACAAGCACAAAGACAGGTGAAACAGATCAGGGTATGACAGTTTCCCTTTAATGGGCCTAGAACCTGTGTAACGTTTAGATGTTAGAATTGTAATAAAAAAACATATATATTGTCTAATATGTTGTCTGGTCCGTTGCATTGCTCAGAACTGTTGACCCAACTCAATAGGCGGTCTATCACGAACGGTCTTCTATTCTGGTTGAGGTGTTCCCTCACTTAACAGTAGGCTTAGTCTGGTAGTTGTGCCATTTTAGCTAACCCTAGTCGGCAGGTGTTACTACAATATACAGCTCATGTCCGCAAAAACACTTTAGTAAATACTGCAGTCATGTCTGCAAAAACACTCCAGTATTCTAGTCATGTCTGTGTAAATACTACAGTCATGTCTGCAAAAACATTACAGTAAATAATATAGTATACTACAGTCATGTCTGCAAAAACATTTCAGTAAATACTACATTAATTTCTTCAAACACTACCATAAACTACAGTCATGTCTGCAAAAACACTACAGTAAGTACTACAGTATACTAGTCATGTCCGCAAAAACACTATGGTAAATATAGTATACTACAGCCATGTCTGCAAAAACACTACAATGAATACTATAGTATATAAATGTAATAACAAAAGAGTATTTAGACCATAGTATAAGTATTTTTTATGTGTACTCTCCTTCCTCCACCAGCTCTTCCCCTGGGCCAGGTCAGGAGGAGAGTCAGTGGATACAGCATGTACAGTGTCTTGCGAAAGTATTCGGCCCCCTTGAACTTTGCGACCTTTTGCCACATTTCAGGCTTCAAACATAAAGATATAAAACTGTATTTTTTTGTGAAGAATCAACAACAAGTGGGACACAATCATGAAGTGGAACGACATTTATTGGATATTTCAAACTTTTTTAACAAATCAAAAACTGAAAAATTGGGTGTGCAAAATTATTCAGCCCCTTTACTTTCAGTGCAGCAAACTCTCTCCAGAAGTTCAGTGAGGATCTCTGAATGATCCAATGTTGACCTAAATGACTAATGATGATAAATACAATCCACCTGTGTGTAATCAAGTCTTCGTATAAATGCACCTGCACTGTGATAGTCTCAGAGGTCCGTTAAAAGCGCAGAGAGCATCATGAAGAACAAGGAACACACCAGGCAGGTCCGAGATACTGTTGTGAAGAAGTTTAAAGCCGGATTTGGATACAAAAAGATTTCCCAAGCTTTAAACATCCCAAGGAGCACTGTGCAAGCGATAATATTGAAATGGAAGGAGTATCAGACCACTGCAAATCTACCAAGACCTGGCCGTCCCTCTAAACTTTCAGCTCATACAAGGAGAAGACTGATCAGAGATGCAGCCAAGAGGCCCATGATCACTCTGGATGAACTGCAGAGATCTACAGCTGAGGTGGGAGACTCTGTCCATAGGACAACAAACAGTCGTGTATTGCACAAATCTGGCCTTTATGGAAGAGTGGCAAGAAGAAAGCCATTTCTTAAAGATATCCATAAAAAGTGTCGTTTAAAGTTTGCCACAAGCCACCTGGGAGACACACCAAACATGTGGAAGAAGGTGCTCTGGTCAGATGAAACCAAAATTGAACTTTTTGGCAACAATGCAAAACGTTATGTTTGGCGTAAAAGCAACACAGCTGAACACACCATCCCCACTGTCAAACATGGTGGTGGCAGCATCATGGTTTGGGCCTGCTTTTCTTCAGCAGGGACAGGGAAGATGGTTAAAATTGATGGGAAGATGGATGGAGCCAAATACAGGACCATTCTGGAAGAAAACCTGATGGAGTCTGCAAAAGACCTGAGACTGGGACGGAGATTTGTCTTCCAACAAGACAATGATCCAAAACATAAATCAAAATCTACAATGGAATGGTTCAAAAATAAACATAACCAGGTGTTAGAATGGCCAAGTCAAAGTCCAGACCTGAATCCAATCGAGTATCTGTGGAAAGAACTGAAAACTGCTGTTCACAAATGCTCTCCATCCAACCTCACTGAGCTCGAGCTGTTTTGCAAGGAGGAATGGGAAAAAATGTCAGTCTCTCGATGTGCAAAACTGATAGAGACATACCCCAAGCGACTTACAGCTGTAATCGCAGCAAAAGGTGGCGCTACAAAGTATTAACTTAAGGGGGCTGAATAATTTTGCACGCCCAATTTTTCAGTTTTTGATTTGTTAAAAAAGTTTGAAATATCCAATAAATGTCGTTCCACTTCATGATTGTGTCCCACTTGTTGTTGATTCTTCACAAAAAAATACAGTTTTATATCTTTATGTTTGAAGCCTGAAATGTGGCAAAAGGTCGCAAAGTTCAAGGGGGCCGAATACTTTCGCAAGGCACTGTATGAGGGAGGGAGATGGAGCAGGCAAGCGAGACAGCAATGGATGTAGACTGGACTTGAAATGAGTGGATGAGAGTTGACTGACTATCTGTCTGCCTGTCTGACTAAAGAACAGGGGGAGAGGCTGTAAGAATGTCCAAGACTATTTGTGAAGAGAACTGGAAGTGCATCAGAGGAGGGAAGGAACAGCCAGGATTAGGCTGTGGTGGAAAAAGCACAAGATTACAGAGGCTGAGGATAAGGAAATAAAGCAAAATAGTGGAGGGAGGTGTAATCCGGCTATCTCGATCCCAGCAAGACTCATAAACCAGGACGTGCATTTTCAACATGATGTAATCCTGATTTTGGACAATCCAGGGCCCAAATTTCTGAATAGTGTTACATCACGGGCTGGCATGCCTTGTCTCGTTCACTGCTACAGAACTACAGTAGTTGGTCACTCACATTTTCACTTGGTCATGCATTGCCAATTAAATGAAAATTGGAATGAGGTGGAAGTTAGGATTCACCCATAAGCAGTTTGAGAGATCCAAACAAATGCTTTCACTTTTGTTCAGATTCGGAGGCGGAGACCAACACCCGCTACGCTATTCCGTTTGACAGACCAACCGTCTCCCGAGGAGGAAAACGACAATCACCAGGTAAAACAGCACCACCTGAAATGCCTGCAAGTACTATCACACCACTAAACCTACATGCAGTCCTTGAAGTACTAACCACAGCATTCAATTACATTATGTCAGCAGTGGTCCCCCAATTCTTGTCCTGGAGAGCAATGGGTTGTGCAGGATTTTCTAAACTAACAAATGGAATTGTTTTAAGATCCTTTAGCTATTTGATTATGAATTTTAGGACCCATTTAGCCCATAGAAACACTTTGAATAGCTGATTCACACATGGAATAACAGCTACTGGAACAATACATCAAAAGAAGTTATGTTTTAAAGTGTCTGTCCTATATCTGAGAGGTATAAGAAAGATCGGGAAGTATTTTTATTTTTATTTTTTGACCCATATTAAAATAAAACATTTGGGCACTAAACTACTTCCATATACACTTCCATAAATGTTTGACACTAGTACCGGGCTACCTTCAGACAAGCAAAATGGACACCATCGTGAGAGTCTTATCTTTCCATGTTGGCCATATTAGTTTTGCAGGCCTAACCATTTGTTTTCGTGGGAATATTTCTCAAGGTCTGACAAACACCACTGTAGTTCGGCCACCTTCCACCGCATTGGCGGATGTGGTGGATTGAGGCGCAGCCCATGCAAAAAGACATCTGCATCTTAAAACGGATTTTGATGGGGATTGTTGTATTATGCTAATTTGATTTCTGTGAGCACTCACATCAACTCTATGGACATTCTTGTGGTGGTTGATACATTTATCGTAAGGGAAAATCAAGTCTGAAATTTCAAAGTGGAAATTGCAAACGTCAGAAGCCTTTTTAAACTTCAAATACACTACACAGTGTTAATATTCCTGCATTGCAGGAAGGTTTTACTGCAACAGGGCGATCAAATGAAGATCCTACATCTGTACATGTCTTATCAAGACTGATTACTTGAATCAGGTGTTGGACTGTAACTAAAATCTGCACACTTTGTGGCTCTCAAGAACCAGGTGTGAAGACCCTTGCATGATGTGACAATCTGTTGTGGTTGTCTCAGTTTTCATTTGAGAGCAAGGCACCGTTTTCTTAGGCCAATGTGTTGGATGTGCAGTGAGTTAGTTTGATGCAGCCTAAATGGCACCCTGATCCCTATATTGCACACTACTTTTGGCCAGTAGTGCCTTACATAGGGAATAGTGTGCCTTTGTAGATTTGACATTGTTTTTCTCTTTACCTGCATAGTGGGTCATTGGGGAAAATGGCGTCCTCACCAAGAACATCAATGCGCATGTGTACCAGCCTCCATCACTCAAAGGTAGGTTGACTATCCATCATCTTATTATGTAAACAGTGACCCATAAAGCATTTGGGAGAGTTGAGGAAACCACTTCCTGTCTGTAGCCATGTTTTCTGGCCTGGGATTAGTCTATATCTGTCTTGACTGAAAGGGTTTTAAGTGGAAATGGCTTAATCATGAGGTGTGTGTGTGTTGGGTTAGTTTGTGTGTGTGCGTGTGTGTAAGTGAACGTGTGTGTGAACGTGTGGGTGTTGTGAGATTAGGGGCAGAGACAGCTGTGAGTCTCCACTGCTCTGGATCATCCAGGATTATAGGATGGGGCACACAGCTGCAGTGCAGACAGGCAACATCGCACACACTCTCACATGACCTGTTCCTTATGATATAGTATATTTACTATTAGCAATACCTGAAGCCGTGCATTAAGTCTCGTGTCCCGATCTGTTTGTCCGTCCATTTCTTTCTGTGGCTGCATACTAAAGTACAATTTGGCATTTTTGGCATAGCTGATCTTAAAACTGTTTTGGTTCTAAAAACTATTACCCTCTTTTCTGTGCCTGTCTGTCTGTCTGTCGTTCCGTCTGTCTGCCTGTTTGTCTGTGTGGTTTCACAGCTGTACAGAGGATGGCTCAAGCCCGCATGAAGTCTCTGGGAACCTGTGGCCCCGAAGAGACAGATGACTTCTCTGGGGAGGAAAGCGTGGACTGTGAGGAGAGCCTGGATATATCCCCTGTCTCCACCACTGGTGAGAGAAGCACAACACGGGTGTTATGTCCCAAGTCCCACGCAGTGTGCACTTGTGCACCCCTCCCCACACTCGCCAATTTCAAAGCATTGGATTGGTGTAAGCATGGGATATAGGGAGTTTCCACAACTTCCACACCAGTGCTGTATTTTTAAATGCAGCAAGTGAACAAGTGTACACTTAAGGCTGAAGGGTAGAGAATTGGAACGCAGAGGAGTATCAGCAGAAATACTCTATCGCTCGCTTGCACGCATGCACTCACACACAAATACATGCTCTAGCTCACTCACTCACTCACTCACTCACTCACTCACTCACTCACTCTCTCATTTACTCACTCTTGAAGGTGCAATCTGTTAGTTACTACAAAAACATTTGGCTAAGAAGCAAAACAAACAACATTTGACAGTACACCTTTAACAATAGCCAATTCCTCTTCCCAGGGTCAAGGGTCAATTCAGAGGGAAGAATTGCCCACTTTCTTCACCTGAGAGTCCCACACGGAGAGGAGGAAGAGGAGCTGGATGATGAGGAGAAGAGGGGAAAAGGTGGACCAAGAAGGCCAAAGAAGAAGGGAGAATAACAGAGCGCTGTGTGTTACAGAGAGGAGATTCAGATTCTGTGGCAAAAGATGATTGACGATCCAGAGTGATGTTTTCTAATTATTATATAAAGAGCGTGGAGAAAATATCTAAATACGTGTGTGTGCGTGCGTGTGTGCGTTTGTGCAGTTGTGCGTGTGCTTGCTTGCATTCGTGTGTGTGTGTGTGTGTGTCAGTGGAGGCTCCTCAGAGGAGGAAGGGGAGGACCATCCTCCTCAGTGAATTTCATAAAAATGTAAATTGTAAAACATTCAAAAAGTTAGTATTTTTAGATAAAACAATACTAAATACAATCACGTCACCGAACAATTGATTAAAACACACTATTTTGCAAAGAAGGTCTCCAGTAGCCTCAACAGCACTCTGTAGGGTAGCACCATGGTGTAGCCGGAGGACAGCTAGCTTCAGTCCTCCTCTAGGTACATTGACTTCAATACAAAACCCAGGAGGCACGAGGTTCTCAACCCATCCATAGACTTACACAGTAATTATGACAACTTCCGGAGGACATCCTCCAGCCTATCAGATTTCTTGCAGCATGAACTGACATGTTGTCCACCCAATAAAATAATCAGATAATTAATCTAGTACTGAAATCATAAGCTACAGCTAGCTAGCACTGCAGTGTATAGAGAGAAAAAACAATAGTTGAAGAGGTATGAAAATATGTATTTCTTCTAAAATGAAGGAGAAGCAAAAGAGAAATAGAGAGAGATTTTGTCATTTTTTGTTCACTTTCAATTTCACTTAGTTAGCAAATGCAGCTAGCTAATTTAGCCTACTGAAACACACTGTTCAAACAGAGGGATGCTATGTTAGCTAGCTGGCTATGACCATCCAATACAAGACTGGAACTCTTCCAAGTCAAGGTAAGCTTTTGGTATTACTAATTTATTGCCACCAGGGCACTGTACACTAACGTTACTGTGTGATTGTAGCGGGTTTACTAATGGGTTGGTTCTATTAACTATGCTGACTATGACGCTACTTTAGCTAATATGGTGACAACGATGTAGGCTGTGTGTAGTGGTTCAGCTTGGAAAGGTTTTTTACTGTTGTGTATTGAAGTCCATAGGCGAAGGGACAAGATGAGAGGAGGAGAGCGCGGACTACAACGTGGCTGCTATGAAAGTGAACTGTGTTTACGCGTGTAATTCGTTCTGCCGATTCTGTTGAAATATGCTTATTAAACGGAAGCAAACAGAAAAAAAACAGGGATAGACATACTTGAATTTGTCCAATAGAAACTCTCGTTTGCAACTGTTGGACTAATGATTACACCCTATATCAGCTGGTATGCTGATATAGGTGGTATTGTGCAAGGTGGTATTGATGTCACTGTCTGTTGCCTCAAATTTGTCTCTCAACCTGTGTGCAGCTACGTTATAAACATTCATTCATAGGCTAGGTTGTAGCAACGTCATGATGGGTATAGGGAAAAGTATTCTAGTATCACGTAGTGGCCTAAACCTATTGCTGTTACATTGAACTAGGTGAATGGAATATGAACGAGAGTCATCCAATATGCTGTGATTTAAATAAATCGTCCTCCCTCATCTTAAACGGTACTGACCGCCACTGGTGTGTGTGTGTGTATGTATGCCTATCTTTGTGTGTCTGTTTGTATGCATGTGAGAAAGAGAGAGACACAGTGGGAGAGAAATAAAACGAGAGAGAGAAAAAGAGAGAGTTCTAAAGTGTTTAAGCTGAATGGTAGTGTTCCAGACAGCACTTCCTTATGAATTCCAGATTGCAGACGTCACTGTCTGAGGAACAGTCTTCACTGTCTGAGGAACTGTCTTGGTGGCTGTGCAGCCACGGAGGGGAGACGATGCTTATCATTGAGCGCGTTCCAGATTGTAGCTGTGCGTCTCATGCTTAGGTCCATGCTTTTTGTTGTGGAAATGAAGGCACTGTGATTTGACCGGTATTCCCAGCATTATCCTCTAGTTGTTGCAGGTAGAAAATCCTAGGAAATGTTCTGTAATTGACACAAGCTGTCTCGAATCAATCAACCAATCAATGTCTGGTTGTGCATGTGTGTTTGGCAGGGGATGGCCTGAGCCAGGGGAGGCGTGGCTCTGCGAATCTCAATCACACAAAACCTATTATTTGTCAGGGAATACTGTTTGTAGATCAGTAATTCTACACCTCACTTTGCTTAAGCTGATCCTCTCAAATGGACTCGGAAGTTGTAGCTAAAAATCGGTCAGTTAAGGGAAGTAGTCAAATTAACCAACCATGGAAGTATATTGGGGCCAATTTTAGGGGTTGCCCAGTCCAGGACTCAAACCCGGGTCCAGCAATTGTTAAGCCAACAATTTAACAGTTAAGGTGTTGGCTTGACAGTCGCTGAACACAGGTTTGAATCCGGGGCATTCACAATTCATTTCAATTTCACTCATTCATTTACTCCACCAATAAGTACGGGATTGAGCTGCTTGCTATGGAACAGGTAAACTAGTTGTTTACATGTTTGATTGTTAAGTGCAGGCACGAGAAGTGACTGATATTTCATGGGTGGGGAGAGGGAGCGACAGAAAAGGGTGGACATGGAGGGGGTTTTGCTTGAAGCACTGAACATCATGACATGACGTGAATAGGATTGTGTTTAGTCTATTACAGGCATCATCACTTCACTGACTTACGAGTTCTACACTAGACATTAGGAATATACTCTATTTGGAACAAAAAATAATAACGATGAAAGTATCGGTTCTGTTGCAGAACACTGGAGATCATTCTTGTTTGCTAAAGTGGTAAGGTTAATCATTTGGCTGACAAAGGTTTTTATTTACATTTACTAACACCAATGACACTTGATATTTAGACACACCAAATGATCAGTGAAATCCTCAAATGTATGACATACTAAAAGGGTGTGATTAACTAATAATTTTATTTAATATAGACCCCTCCCCCAATAACAGTTTGCCACCGGAGGGAATGCTCAAGGTTCTTGTATATCTTTGTAATGAGTGATATTCAAGGCAGTAACACCAAATGAAATAAAACTTAGGGACACATATTATATTGGTTTTAATATCATTCTTATAAAAGTATTCTAATAGCATTCGTTGTTTTTATTGATCTATACAATATTTAAATAATTTGGTTTACTTTCTAGCATTTAAAATAATTGATAGATATCTCTAAATCCCCAAAACATGTCACTACTACTCTACTTATCGCTACTGGGACAAGCCAATTTGCTTGCCCTAACGACTTTAAACAATGCATACAGGGCATTCGGGAAAGCATTCAGACCCCTTGACTTTTTCCACATTTTGTTACATTACAGCCTTATTCTAAAATGGATTAAATCGTTTTTTCCCCTCACCAATCTACACACAATACCCCATAATGACAAAGCAAAAACTGTTTTATAGGAATTTTTGCAAATGTATTATAAATAAAAAACTGAAATATGACATTGACATAAGTATTCGAACCCTTTACTCAGTACTTTTTTGAAGCACCTTTGGCAGTGATTACAGCCTCGAGTCGGCTTGGGTACAAGCTTGGCACACTTGTATTTGTGGATTTTCTCCCATTATTCTCTGCAGATCCTCTCAAGCTCTGTCAGGTTGGATGGGGAGCATCACAGCACAGCTATTTTCAGATCTCTCCAGAGATGAACGATCGGGTTCAAATCCGGGCTCTGGCTGGGCCACTCAAGGACATTCAGAGACTTGTCCAGAAGCCACTCCTGCATTGTCTTGGCTGTGTGCTTAGGCTCGTTGTCCTGTTGGAAGGATAACCTTTGCCAAAGTCTGAGGTTCTGAGTACTCTGGAGCAGGTTTTCATCAAGGATCTCTCTCTGTACTTTGCTCCGTTTATCTTTCCCTCGATCCTGACTAGTCTCCCAGTCCCGGCCGCTGAAAAACATCCCCACAGCATGATGCCATCACCATGCTTCATCGTACGGATGGTGCAGGTTTCCTCCAGACATGACGCTTGGCATTCAGACCTAAGAGTTCAATCTTGTTTCATCAGAGCAGAGAATCTTGCTACTCGTGGTCTGAGAGTCCTTTAGGTGCCTTTTGGCAACTCCAAGCGGGCTGTCATCGGCTTTTTACTGAGGAGTGGCTTCCGTCTGGCCACTCTACCATAAAAGCCTGATTGGTGGAGTGCTGTAGAGATGGTTGTCCGTCTGGATGGTTCTCCCATCTCCACGGAGGAACTCTGGAGCTCTGTCAGAGTGACCGGTGGTCACCTCCCTGACCAAGACCTTCCTCCCCAGATTACTCAGTTTGGCCGAGCGGCCAGCTCTAGGAAGGGCCTTGGTGGTTCCAAACTTCTTTAAGAATGATGGAGGCCAGCCTCCCGGGTGGTGCAATGGTTAAGGGCGCTGTACTGCAGCGCCAGCTGTGCCACCAGAGACCCTGGGTTCGCGCCCAGACTCTGTCGTAACTGGCCGCGACCGGGAGGTCCGTGGGGTGATGCACAATTGGCCTAGCATTGTCCGGGTTAGGGAGGGCTTGGCCGGTAGGGATATCCTTGTTTCATCGCGCACCAGCAACTCCTGTGGTGGGCGGGGCCCAGTGCACACTAACCAAGGTTGCCAGGTGCATGGTGTTTCCTCTGGCACATTGGTGCGGCTGGCTTCCTGGTTGAATGTGCGCTGTGTTAAGAAGCTGTGCGGCTTGGTTGGGTTGTGTATCGGAGGTCGCATGACTTTCAACCTTCGTCTCTCCCGAGCCCGTACGGGAGTTGTAGCGATGAGACAACATAGTAGCTACTAAAAAAACAATTGGATACCATGAAATTGGGGAGAAAAAGGACCAAAAAAAAGAATGATGGAGGCCAATGTGTTCTTAGTGACCTTCAATACTGCAGACATATTTTGGTACCCTTCCTGTTTTGCTCTGACATGCACTCTCAAATGTGGGACCTTATATTGACAAGTGTGAGCCTTTCCAAATCATGTCCAATCAATTGAATTTACCACAGGTTGACTCAATCAAGTTGTAGGAGCATCTCAAGGATGATCAATGGAAACAGGATGCACTTGAGCTCAATTTCGAGTCTCATAGCAAAGAGTCCAAATACTTATTTAAATAAGGTATTTCTGTTTTTGTAAGTATACATTTGCAAAAATGTCTAAAACCTGTTTTCGCTGTGTCATTATGGAGTATTGTGTGTAGTTTGAAGAGGAATTGTTTTTATTTAATCCATTTTAGAATAAGGCTGTAACATAACACTGTGGAAAAAGTCAAGGGGTCTGAATACTTTCCGAATGCAGTATATGTTTATCATTGATAAACAGCTCGCGATAAACAAAAAAAAACATGTATGATGTGTAACTATTTGACATTTTTTAAGTGTTTTTCATGGTTGCAAACGCGGGGGACACATATGCCTGACGCAATTCAAGAAAGACCCTTCTCCGGGCTTTGTGAGTTCTGATTTTCTGCACAGTGCATATGCAATAAACATGGCCTGGATCGCGACCATTACATTGAGGGCTAGTTTCATCTGCTTTGATATGTAGAAGTTGTATTCTTTATTTTTTTTAAACTTTGTTGAAAGGGGTCCTGAACTCACAGTGCATGCTCTGTGCACAGTTAGCATGTAGCCTAGCGTGTTGTGCATGGTACTGAAGAAAAGTGAAAGTCATGTTTTGTTTAACCATGTCTGCATATTTAAAGTATATGGATACTCCAATCTCTGTTAACAATACAATTTCTATGTTACTATAATGTGTGTGGGTGTGGGTGCTTTACATTTCCAGCACAGTCTGTATTATACTACTGTTGGCCACTAGATGTCAGTCTACATTAGTAGCAGGACAAATAATTGACACTATACTCCCCCTCTTCTCAAGTCAGTGCATCTGATTTTTCGGTGTAGGGTGAAGTTGCCCCTATACACTGATCTTGGGTCAGTTTTGCATTTACTTCACTAATGGTTAAGGTTAGGAATAGTGAAGGGGAAGTTCATCCTAAAATCAAATCAAATCAAATGTTATTTGTCACATACACATGGTTAGCAGATGTTAATGCGAGTGTAGCGAAATGCTTGTGCTTCTAGTTCCGACAATGCAGTAATAACCAACAAGTAATCTAACTAACAATTCCAAAACTACTGTCTTATACACACAAGTGTAAGGGGATAAAGAATATGTACATAAAGATATATGAATGAGTTATGGTACAGAGCGGCATAGGCAAGATACAGTAGATGGTATCGAGTACAGTAAATACATATGAGATGAGCATGTAAACAAAGTGGCATAGTTAAAGTGGCTAGTGATACATGTATTACATAAAGATGCAGTGGATGATATAGAGTACAGTATATACGTATACATATGAGATTAATAATGTAGGGTATGTAAACATTATATTAGGTAGCATTGTTTAAAGTGGCTAGTGATATGTTTTACATAATTTCCCATCAATTCCCATTATTAAAGTGGCTGGAGTTGAGTCAGTGTGTTGGCAGCAGCCACTCAATGTTAGTGGTGGCTGTTTAACAGTCTGATGGCCTTGAGATAGAAGCTGTTTTTCAGTCTCTCGGTCCCAGCTTTGATGCACCTGTACTGACCTCGCCTTCTGGATGATAGTGCGGTGAACAGGCAGTGGCTCGGGTGGTTGTTGTCCTTGATGATCTTTATGGCCTTCCTGTAACATCGGGTGGTGTAGGTGTCCTGGAGGGCAGGTAGTTTGCCTCCGGTGATGCGTTGTGCAGACCTCACTACCCTCTGGAGAGCCTTACGGTTGTGGGCGGAGCAGTTGCCGTACCAGGCGGTGATACAGCCCGCCAGGATGCTCTCGATTGTGCATCTGTAGAAGTTTGTGAGTGCTTTTGGTGACAAGCCGAATTTCTTCAGCCTCCTGAGGTTGAAGAGGCGCTGCTGCGCCTTCTTCACGATGCTGTCTGTGTTCAGTTTGTCTGTGATGTATATGCCGAGGAACTTAAAACTTGCTACCCTCTCCACTACTGTTCCATCTATGTGGATAGGGGGGTGTTCCCTCTGCTGTTTCCTGAAGTCCACAATCATCTCCTTAGTTTTGTTGACGTTGAGTGTGAGGTTATTTTCCTGACACCACACTCCAAGGGCCCTCGCCTCCTCCGTGTAGGCCGTCTCGTCGTTGTTGGTAATCAAGCCTACTACTGTTGTGTCGTCCGCAAACTTGATGATTGAGTTGGAGGCGTGCGTGGCCTGGCAGTCGTGGGTGAACAGGGAGTACAGGAGAGGGCTCAGAACGCACCCTTGTGGGGCCCCAGTGTTGAGGATCAGCGGGGTGGAGATTGTTGTTGCCTACCCTCACCACCTGGGGGCGGCCCGTCAGGAAGTCCAGTACCCAGTTGCACAGGGCGGGGTCGAGACCCAGGGTTTGGGTCGAGACCCAGAGCTTGTTGACGAGCTTGGAGGGTACTATGGTGTTAAATGCCGAGCTGTAGTCGATGAACAGCATTCTCACATAGGTATTCCTCTTGTCCAGATGGGTTAGGGCAGTGTGCAGTGTGGTTGAGATTGCATCGTCTGTGGACCTATTTGGGCGGTAAGCAAATTGGAGTGGGTCTAGGGTGTCAGGTAGGGTGGAGGTGATATGGTCCTTGACTAGTCTCTCAAAGCACTTCATGATGACGGAAGTGAGTGCAGGCTGCCCAATTCGCAGGCTGCCCAATTCTGACATGTTTTTTCAAAAATCGGCCTTTTGACCAATCAGATCGTCTCTGAAAAAGATCTGATATGATTTGTCAAAATACCAGTTAGTGTGGTAGTCGTTTAGCTCAGTTACCTTAGCTTTCTTGGGAACAGGAACAATGGTGGCCCTCTTGAAGCATGTGGGAACAGCAGACTGGGATAGGGATTGATTGAATATGTCCGTAAACACACCAGCCAGCAGGTCTGCGCATGCTCTGAGGGCGCGGCTGGGGATGTCGTCTGGGCCTGCAGCCTTGCGAGGGGTAACACTTTTAAATGTTTTACTCACCTCGGCTGCAGTGAAGGAGAGGCCGCATGTTTTGGTTGCAGGCCGTGTCAGTGGCACTGTATTGTCCTCAAAGTGGGCAAAAAAGTTATTTAGTTTGCCTGGGAGCAAGACATCCTGGTCCGTGACGGGGCTGGTTTTCTTTTTGTAATCCGTGATTGACTGTAGACCCTGCCACATACCTCTTGTGTCTGAGCCGTTGAATTGAGATTCTACTTTGTCTCTATACTGACGCTTAGCTTGTTTGATTGCCTTGTGGAGGGAATAGCTGCACTGTTTGTATTAGGTCACCTTGCCCTGATTAAAAGCAGTGGTTCGCGCTTTCAGTTTCACGCGAATGCTGCCATCAATCCACGGTTTCTGGTTTGGGAATGTTTTAATCGTTGCTATGGGAACGACATCTTCAACGCACGTTCTAATGAACTCGCACACCGAATCAGCGTATTCGTCAATGTTGTTGTCTGACGCAATACGAAACATATCCCAGTCCACGTGATGGAAGCAGTCTTGGAGTGTGGAATCAGATTGGTCGGACCAGCGTTGAACAGACCTCAGCGTGGGAGCTTCTTGTTTTAGTTTCTGTCTGTAGGCAGGGATCAACAAAATGGAGTCGGGGTCAGCTTTTCCGAAAAGAGGGCGGGGCAGGGCCTTATATGCGTCGCAGAAGTTAGAATAGCAGTGATCCAAGGTTTTGCCAGCCCTGGTTGCGCAATCGATATGCTGATAAAATTTAGGGAGTCTTGTTTTCAGATTAGCCTTGTTAAAATCCCCAGCTACAATGAATGCAGCCTCAGGATGTATGGATTCCAGTTTGCAAAGAGTCAAATAAAGTTTGTTCAGAGCCATCGATGTGTCTGCTTGGGGGGGAATATATACGGCTGTGATTATAATCGAAGAGAATTCCCTTGGTAGATAATGCGGTTGACATTTGATTGTGAGGAATTCTAAATCAGGTGAACAGAAGGACTTGAGTTCCTGTATGCTTTTGTGACCACACCACGTCTCGTTAGCCATAAGGCATACGCCCCCGCCCCTCTTCTTACCAGAAAGATGTTTGTTTCTGTCGGAGCGATGCGTGGAGAAACCAGCTGGCTGCACCGACTCCGATAGCGTCTCTCCAGTGAGCCATGTTTCCGTGAAGCAAAGAACGTTACAGTCTCTGATGTCCCTCTGGAATGCTACCCTTGCTCGGATTTCATCAACTTTGTTGTCAAGAGACTGGACATTGGCGAGAAGTATACTGGGGAGTGGTGCACGATGTGCCCTTCTCCAGAGTCTGACCAGAAGACCGCTACGTTTCCCTCTTTTACGAAGTCGTTTTTTTGGGTCGCCGGCTGGGATCCATTCCGTTGTCCTGGGTGAAAGGCAGAACACAGGATCCGCTTCGCGAAAGTCATATTCTTGGTCGTACTGATGGTGAGTTGACGCTGCTCTTATATTCAGTAGTTCTTCTCGACTGTATGTAATGAAACCTAAGATGACCTGGGGTACTAATGTAAGAAATAACACGTAAAAAAACAAAAAACTGCATAGTTTCCTAGGAACGCGAAGCGAGGCGGCCATCTCTTTCGGCGCCGGAAGTACCTGGGGGAAACTTCAGCCTGGGACATTATTCTCTCTTATCAGGGACTGATTCAGACCTGGGACACCAGGGCTGCGTTCACGCAGGCTGCCCAATTCTGACATGTTTTTTCACAAATCGGCCTTTTGACCAATCAGATCGGCTCTGAAAAAGATCTGATATGATTTGTCAAAATACCAGTTAGTGTGGTAAAATATAATAATTGGGCTGCCTGCCTCTCATACAGTATGACTAATAAAACCTTACCTTGAACTTGCACGTGTATAAAGCAGCCTATGTGATTGGAATCTGGCCAATCCCTGATATTAAAGGAATAATTCAGCCAAATTACACATTTACAGATTTGTTTCCTTACCTATAGTCAGGGAGAGACTGCAATTGGTTTTGCAAAACAAGTAACTGCCAGCAACTGATAATATTTAGGAAAACTAATATTCAAAAACCACTAAGTCAATGTCCCACCAGTGAGCATGTGTTACGTTTCATACCCAAATCATCTCAAAGTAACTTCAAAGTCATTGAGCTGCACAATACATTTCGGAAATGAATTTGACGTCTGCTTTCAGGTCATTGAGTCTAATTAACATCCATTATTTCTTTATCTGCCCTCTCTTTTTCATCTGTCCATTTCTGCTCTATTATCATTGTCTGCCTGTTTCTTATCTTCCTCCTTTCTCTACCTCCCTACCGCTCGCTGTCTATCTCTCCATCTCCCTCTGTCCTAAGGGGAACCCAACTCGTACCTGGCTCTGTGTGTGTGTGTGCGTGTGCACAGAGCCTCCTCTTCCTATAGGCAGACTAAGCGCTGTGTGTAGAGCCCCTAACCACTAGGGAGCCAGACCATTTAAAATATATATATATATAGGATTTTTAAGCAATAAGTCCCGAGGAGGTGTGGTATATGGTCAATATACCATGGCTAAAGGCTGTTCTTATGAACAATGCAACCCGGAGTGCCTGGAAACAGCCCTTAGCTGTGGTATAGTGGCCATAAACCACAAACCCCAAAAGTGTCTTATTGCTTCATAACTGGTTACCAATGTAATTAGAGCAGTAAAAATACATGTTTTGTCATACCTGTGGTATATGGTCTGTTATAAACTGGGTGGTTGGTTGGCTGATTGGCTGACAGCTGTGGTATATTAGACCGTATACCACAGGGCACTAATGCAGAGTTGTAATGTACTGTGGCTGGAGGGTATTTTGGAAGGATTTGGTCTCCCCCATTGTAATCCCATGTGTGTGTGTGTGTGTGTGTGTGTGTGTGTGTGTGTGTGTGTGTGTGTGTGTGTGTGTGTGTGTGTGTGTGTGTGTGTGTGTGTGTGTGTGTGTGTGTGTGTGTGTGCGTGCGTATGACAGCGAGTTCTCCGTCTTTGCTGGTTTCCCCTTTCCCCGACATCTCTCTTATTATCTCTGGTGTGTGTGTTCCAACTTTTTAAATTGGTGTACAGTGTCACCAATCCCAGGGTGTGCATTGTGCCCCTCTAAAATAGCAGCAGAGGGGTATATAATCCTCTCAGTACTCATAGCTAGCACACACACACACACAGCTGACAAAGTTCTCCATCCACACATCTACAGTGGGGAGAACAAGTCTTTGATACACTAACGATTTTGCAGGTTTTCCTACTTACAAAGCATGTAGAGGTCTGTCATTTTTCATCATAGGTACACTTCAACTGTGAGAGACGGAATCTAAAACAAAATCCAGAAAATCACATTGTATTATTTTTAAGTAATTAATTAGCATTTTATTGGTATATAGCCAGCCGGCCAGCAAGAACTAGGGAAAGACCGACAGACAGAGACAAAGAGACAGACAGACATAAGGAAGGACAGACGAACAGACTGAGCGACAGACAGACATTGTGACAGACAGACAGAGACGGACGGACAGACAGATAGACGAAGTGGGAGAATGCAGAGCGTCAGCATGCTGATGGGTAAGGCAGGGGGCAGTGTGCGGGTGACCGAGCTGGACTGCAGTGTTCAGGAGGACTGGGAGAGATGTCGGAGCTATAGCATTCATTGGCACAGCCTCAGCCTCATCTCGCACCCACAGGACAGGTAAGTGGCAGCTTCCATGCACACACACTAGCCTAGTGGTTAGAGCATTGGTCCAGTAACCGGAAGGTTGCTGGATCAAAATCCCCGAGCTGACAAGGTAAGAATCTGTCGTTCTTCTCCTGAGCAAGGTGCATAACCCACTGTTCCCTGAGTGCTGTGGATCTCAATGAAGGCAGCTCTTTCATTCAGAGGGGTTGGGTTAAATGCAGCAGACACATTTAATATATTATGAATACTTTCAGTTGGACATCTGACTAGGTATCCTTTCTACTGCAGGCCCACCCACTCATGTTTTTCTATAGAAATGTTATGCTCTTTACTTGTCAGTTTTCCAAATAGGACATTATTTTTATTTTTACCTAGACATTTAAAAGCCATCAGATAGAATTCATAGCAAGCAGTGCACTGGGTTAGTCAGACTTGATGAAATGTAACAGAACAGATGACCTGGAATGACATTCACTCTCACTGGATGGGTTGCCAAAAATAACTAACTGAAAGGCATATGTCACTGTGCTCCTATGGCTATATGCACCATGCCACTGACTACTTAATTTGTTCATTTAGCAAACAAGACAGCTCATAATCCAGCGCCTGTATCACAGTCAACACACCTACTGTATATTTTAGCTTTAATTAGCTTTATAAATGCTAAATGTTCACTCAGCCTCATGGCAAATTGTGTAGAATACCATGAGATGAGCAATAAAACTGCACATTTTCCACTCTGCCCCATGGCAAAATGTGTAGAATTGCAGGAAATTTGTTTAAAAATGGCAACATTATATTTCAGCCTGAATGGCAAAATGTGTAGAATAGCATGACATTAGCTATAAAAGCCACACACATTTCTGCAGGCCCACCCAACTAACACGTTTCTGGCTACGTCATTGGGGGGGAAGTCTTTGATAGAAGACAGTGTATCTTCTCTATTTTATTTTACTAGGCAAGTCGGTTAAGAACAAAATCTTATTTTCAGTGATGGCCT
This sequence comes from Oncorhynchus mykiss, assembly GCF_057628025.1. Taxonomy (NCBI): domain Eukaryota; kingdom Metazoa; phylum Chordata; class Actinopteri; order Salmoniformes; family Salmonidae; genus Oncorhynchus; species Oncorhynchus mykiss. The sequence goes on along the minus strand of NC_143037.1, from coordinate 23,664,688 downwards.
AGGAACAGTGGGTTAAGTGCCTGTTCAGGGGAAGAAGGACACAACCTTGCGGTTAGTAGTGCAACACTCTGACCACTGGGCTACCCTGCCACCCCTGTCAGTGAGGATGCAGAGCCAGGGCGGCTCTGGCAGTGAGGATGCAGTGCCAGTTCTATGCTGTGTCTAAGCATTTAAGTGGTCAACAGAAATGTGCATTGCACCCCACAGTGTTATGACATGTCATGTAATATTCTAAATTGTACATAACTTCCTTAATGTTGCTGGACCCCAGGAGGAGTAGCTGCTGCCTTGGGTGTAGTTAATGGGGATCCATAATAAATACAACATACAAATACTTTTTTTCACTATAGACCCAGATTTGTACTGTTTCATACACCCCCCCCCACCCCCCCCTGCAGACAAACAGTGAGCGAGATGGATCTCTCCCTTCGCCATTCCCTCTCCAGATATTGGGAGGCCCGCAGACTCCCAATGGAGGAGGTGTGTTTCATCAGTGGGCTGAAAATGGTTGATTTCTGTAACTTCTTCTTTAAGAGTCTCCTCTGTCCTCCACTCGTTACCTGTATTATTGGCACCTGTTTGAACTTGTTATCAGTATAAAAGACACCTGTACACAACCTCAAACAGTCACACTCCAAACTCCACTATGGCCAAGACCAAAGAGCTGTCAAAGGACACCAGAAACAAAATTGTAGACCTGCACCAGGCTGGGAAGACTGAATCTGCAATAGGTAAGCAGCTTGGTTTGAAGAAATCAACTGTGGGAGCAATTATTAGGAAATGGAAGACATACAAGACCACTGATAATCTCCCTCGATCTGGGGCTCCACGCAAGATCTCACCCTGTGGGGTCAAAATGATCACAAGAACGGTGAGCAAAAATCCCAGAACCACACGGGGGGACCTAGTGAATGACCTGCAGAGAGCTGGGACCAAAGTAACAAAGCCTACCATCAGTAACACACTATGCCGCCAGGGACTCAAATCCTGCAGTGCCAGACGTGTCCCCCTGCTTAAGCCAGTACATGTCTAGGCCCATCTGAATTTTGCTAGAGAGCATTTGGATGATCCAGAAGAAGATTGGGAGAATGTCATATGGTCAGATGAAACCAAAATATAACTTTTTGGTAAAAACTCAACTCGTCGTGTTTGGAGGACAAGGAATGCTGAGTTGCATCCAAAGAACACCATACCTACTGTGAAGCATGGCGGTGGTAATATCATGCTTTGGGGCCGTTTTTCTGCAAAGGGACCAGGGCGACTGATCCGTATAAAGGAAAGAATAAATGTATCGTGAGATTTTGAGTGAAAATCTCCTTCCATCAGCAAGGGCATTTAAAAAAAAAATTGTAAACCTTTATTTTACTAGGCAAGTCAGTTAAGAACAAATTCTTATTTTCAATGACAGCCTAGGAACAGTGGGTTAACTGCCTGTTCAGGGGCAGAACGACAGATTTTGTACCTTGTCAGCTCAGGGATTTGAACTTGCAACCTTTCGGTTACTAGTTTAATGCTCTAACCACTAGGCTACCCTGAAGATTAAACGTGGCTGGGTCTTTCAGCATGACAATGATCCCAAACACACCGCCCGGGCAACGAAGGAGTGGCTTCGTAAGAAGCATTTCAAGGTCCTGGAGTGGCCTAGCCAGTCTCCAGATCTCAACCCCATAGAAAATCTTTGGAGGGAGTTGAAAGTCCGTGTTGCCCAGCAACAGCCCCAAAACATCACTGCTCTAGAGGAGATCTGCATGGAGGAATGGGCCAAAATACCAGCAACAGTGTGTGAAAAGCTTGTGAAGACTTACAGAAAACGTTTGACCTCTGTCATTGCTAACTAAGGGTATATAACAAAGTATTGAGATAAACTTTTGTTATTGACCAAACACTTATTTTCCACCATAATTTGCAAATAAATTCATAAAAAATCCTTCATTGTGATTTTCTGGATTTTTTTCTCCTCATTTTGTCTGTCATAGTTGAAGTGTACCTATGATGAAAATTACAGGCCTCTCTCATCTTTTTGAGTGGGAGAACTTGCACAATTGGTGTCTAAATACTTTTTTGCCCCACTGTAGATGACATTTTCTTGTGTTAGAAGGTACAGTATCATGTATGTAGCAGAACGTATCACTACACTCAAAGTGGGTTGGTGATTAAAAAAAAGCCTTTTGTGTGTTTATTGTATTTACAGTCGCCATGAGCAAAGGCAATACACTACTAGCACAGCTGTCCCATGTTATGCAAGTGGAATATTTTTGCAGATAGAGCTTTAGAGCCTTATCAGCCATGCTAAAAATGGCAGACATGCAGTTGTACTGTGCCAACCACTTAGTTCAAGGGTTTAAGCCGGCATCTGTTTTAAGAGTGTATATTGTTTTACTGTACGATTGGGTATCAGTTACTTGCAATACACTTCAATCAGTCTTTAATATAGTAAGGTTTAGCTTATTTTTATGATGTACAACATTGGCAGGTAAAGCTGATTTGCAGTGTTATAGCCTTTTATTTTGTATTACTGTGATAACCTTTTGATAGCAACTTTCATCTGCCATCGTAAAACAAATAAACAAGCTAACTTTAAGCAACTTTCAAGAATGGTTTGCTGTAGGACTGTTTCCCGTAATAAAGCTTGTCTTCGCTAGGAAAAGGTGTGATATTCTGCACGGTGCATGCAATAAACACAGCCTGGAACGTGACCACGACATTGAGGGCTAGTTTCGTCTGCTTTGATATGTGGAAGTACTCTTTTTTGTAACATTGACGAAACAGTTAGCATGTAGCTTGTTGCGCATGGTACTAAAGAAAAGTAAAAGTTCGTTTTTTGTTTAACCATGTGCATTGTCTGCATTTTTTACAATTATATGGATACTCCCATGTTTGTTAATAATACAATTGCTATGATACGATAATATGTGTGTGCGTGTGCAGGCGTTACATTCACAGGACAAAGTATGTGCGATATCACTGTTGGCCACTAGATGTCAGTATAGGACAGTAGCAGGACAAATGACTGACAGTATACCTCTTCTCAAGTCAGTGCAGCTGATTTTCGGTGTTGGGTGAAGTTGCCCCGAGACACTGATCTTGGGTTCATTCACCGCACTAAGGCTTTAAGGTTAGGATAGGTGGAGGGGAAGCTGATCCTAGATCTGTACCTAGGGGAAATGTCACCACGGCCATTGTTCTCTCTAATCAGGGATTGATTCAGACTTCGGACACAAGGGCTGCGGTCCAAACACTTAAAAGACACCCTCGTCCACTTACCCTTGCCATATGCCCTTGGGGGAAATCCCTGTCGCCATCTTGGAGGGTGGTCTAAATGATTAGCCAAGCAAGGGAAGTTTGCAACGTAAGCCCCATATCCCTAATTTTTTGTCTGTTTTACGAGTGTACAATTATGTTCACTGCAGAGATAATCTGCAGAGATATAGCCAGTGGTGGAAAAATTATTTAATGTCGTACTTTAGTGAAAGTAAAGATACCTTAATAAAAATGACTCAAGAAAAAGTGGAAGTCACCAAGTAAAATACTATTTAAGTAAAAGTATTTGGTTTTAAATATTCTTAAGTATCAAAAGTAAATGTAATTGCTAAAATATACTCAAGAATCAAAAGTAAAAGTATAATTATAAATAATTTCATATTCCTTATGTTAAACAAACCAGACAGCACAATTTTCTTGTTTTTTTTATTTACGGATAGCCAGGGGCACACTCCAACACTACGACATAAACATTTTGTTTGCGTCCGCCAGATCTGAGGCAGTAGGAATGAACAGGGACATTCTCTTGATAAGTGTGCAAATTGGACCATTTTCCTGTCCTGCTAAGCATTCTAAATGTAACGAGTACTTTTGGGTGTCAGGGAAAATGTAAGGAGTAAAAAGTACATTGTTTCTTTAGTAATGTAGTGAAGTAAAAGTAAGAGTTGTCAAAAATATAAATAGTAAAGTACAGATACCCCAAAAAACTACTGAAGTTGTACTTTAAAGAATTTTTACTTAAGTACTTTACCCCACTGGTTAGCATGGGTTACATTTCATACCCAAATCATCTCAAAGTACTTTCAAAGTCATTGAGCTGCCCAATCCCTTTCAGAAATGAATTTGACGTCTGCTTTCAGGTCATTGAGTCTAATTAACGTCCATTATTTCTTTATCTGCCCTCTCTTTTTCATCTGTCCATTTCTGCTCTATTCTCATTGTTTGCTTGTTTCTTATCTTCCTCCTTTCTCTACCTCCCTATCGCTCGCTGTCTATCTCTCCATCTCCCTCTGTCCTAAGGGTAACCCAACTCGTACCTGGCACTGTTAGAGTGTGTGTGTGTGTGTGTGTGTGTGTGTGTGTGTGTGTGTGTGTGTGTGTGTGTGTGTGTGTGTGTGTGTGTGTGTGTGTGCAGAGCTGCTGCTTCCCATGTGCAGACCACACACTATACATTGTGTAATTAACTGATGGACCTTAACCTGCCCCATAGGGATATTGAATTCCTAACCAAATTGACCATGGGCATTACATTTGGGTTGCATGCAGCTGTGCTCCGAATTGACGATTACTTGGGTGCTGCCACTGCCAGCTGTGGGCATGTGAGAAGGATTGAAATAAACCCAACCCAAGGTTGGAAAACTGTTACGGTGTCACGTCCTGACCTTAGATCCTTTTTTGTCTCTATTTTAGTTTGGTCAGGGCGTGATTTGGGATAGGCATTCTATGTTTTGTTCTGTGTGTTATATTTCTATGTGTTTGGCCTGGTATGGTTCCCAATCAGAGGCAGCTGTCAATTGTTGTCTCTGATTGAGAACCATACTTAGGTAGCCTGTTTTCCCATTTTTGTTTGTGGGTGGTTATTTTCTGTTTAGTGTGTGTTGCACCTGACGGAGCTGTTTCGGTTGTTCTCTTTTGTTACTTTGTATTTAGTGTTCAGTAAAGTTTATTAAAATGATGAACACTTACCACGCTGCACCTTGGTCCTCACCTTCTTCTCCCAACAACAGCCGTTACATACGGTGCCCTTCCTTACGTGACAGACTGACTTTATGACCAAAATAATACTATTTACATTTTGCAGTCAATTTTTGACATTAGAATAAATGTTTCTGACTCATATCGATGCGACATAGCTCATTTGTAAACAAGAAGTTGCTTTTTAGGGGCAGTCGCTCAACACGGTGTAAGTCATGGCAAAATGTGTAGAATTGCAGGAAAATAATTTTGAAACTGCAAAAATATCTCTCCACCCCCATGACAAAATGGGTAGAATTGTAAAATGCTTGCTTTAAAACAAACATTTTCTGTACATCCATAGCTAAATGTGTGGAATTTCAGGAAATGAAGGGGGGCCACCAAAAGGTTTAGCCCCCCTTAGGTGGGGGGGGGGGGGTCCCCAACCAAATCTCACTTAGGGCCCCCAAAAGGCTAAGGCCGGCCCTGAATTGGTGGCTGTGTAAACATGGATTCAAAAGCTAAATGTATAATATAGCTCTCATTAAAACCTTACCCACCCGACATGCCGCTTGGACGCTGGCTGTGGCACGTTTGGACGTGTTCATTGGGACACTCAGTGGTGTGTTTGATAGAAGCTTATCCCATATAGCTTATCCCAGCACAGATTCTGGGTCAGACACTAAGGATGAGAGAGGTGTTAGAACTACTTTGCTGAGACAGGTTTAAAATAAATGACCAATTCAACTACCATTCTATAAACGGTATGCTGCAGGTGTCCTAGAATGGACACAGGACAGGATCAGGGATGGGCAGTTCTGAAGGGGGTGGGGGCCACAAAAACTCATGAGGAGCCGCTGTGGTTTGTGGGTCTGCATCCATACCCACACATGCAGTCAGACCAGGCCCTAGCCTTTTGGGGGCCCTAAGCAAAATTTTGTTGGGGCCCACCCCACCTTGCGAGCCAAACATTTTAGCGGCTCCCCTCTTGAGAGCGAAGAGAAAAAAAGCAAGTTTGCTGCAATTCTACAAAATGTTCCATGGGGTGCAAAATATAACTAATTTCATGCAATTCTACTAATTTTGCCATCCTTGAGCTAAAGGAACTAACCAGGGTCATATTCATTAGTGCACAACGTAGCGAAACATAGAAGAAGAAAAAATATATGCAAAATGAAAACAAGTGTTTCTTAAAGGGACAATCTGCACTTGAAACAATAGCAAAGCGGGCACCCCACCACAGTTTTAGTGAAAGCCAAGGGATGGGGCTGGAGAAATGTAACCACTCTCAATTTCATTGACAGAGCTCTGGATGCGAGGACTGACCACCCATGATATCAACATTATAGTTTGAACCACGTTTTCAGGCTATACAGTGTTTGTTTACGTTGTGAACTAACATTAGAGTAGATCAAGATTATATTTTGGGTTGTGATGGGATACGACAGTTGGTCAGGCAGTCCTTCCTTCTTTCAATATGTTTTCGTCCGTTTTGGTGCCTAGTGAATACGACCCTGGATCTCTTTGATATATAAAACAGATTTTGGAGAAAGCCTGCATTTATGCCTAATGGCTCTCAACTGTTGTGTACTTTGGGCTGGATTCAATCGTCTATCTGCGTTTCCCACTGTTCAGGCGGTGAAAACCTTCATATCAAACAGAAGTAAGTAAATGTGCTTGCGTGGATGTGTACCCCTTTCCCTCTGCCCCTTGTCTACAGTATGTTTACGGCTACTTACATACCCCGGATCTTTGTAAGCTTTATGTTTTGACGGGACACTCAATCTACACACAAAAAAGAATGCACACGCATTGACCTCTCTATGATCTGACCTCATACCATTGAAGCCCAGAGTAAGCCCTTTAAATTGGATCTCTGTGGCATCTGACTGAGGGGATTTTCTGAGTAACGGGGGAAAATGTGGAGACAGGACCATCGTTGACTGTGGTGGAAATTGAATAAGCTACGCACATTTTTCCTGTCGTGCTTTGGCGCCCTCGCACTGTTGTCTTTCATAGCGTTGCTAAATTCATGTCAATAGAGTCCCTGTGTGTGTGTGTGCGTGCGTGCGTGCGTGTGTGTTTGGCGTGTGTGTGAGACAAAGAGATCTTAGACCGTCTCAGTGCCGATGAGATTGGAGAGGGAAGCAGGTGTTATTTATTGCTTAAAATGCATTTATTGCACGTTTATTCATATACTGTAACAGTAATTCATAAATTGCAACATTTACGAGCCTTTGAATTTGACTACCTAGCAACATACGTTTGTAATATGCGTTCATATTAGCATTTTTTTTTAAAGCTTTAGAATGGCAGTGTACAAGCGTTCCACATTTACTGGCGTCATACAACAGAAAACTTCAACTGGAACACTCTTAGTAACTAGTGCACAAATAAACTCTTTGCAAACTACGCCACCAAATTTGAATTAACCCCGACCGATACAAGTGAGTGGAACAGCATAAAATACTTTCCCCCATTGGGACGATGCTATTCTTGTTACGGTGCGTGAATGAGGACCCAAAAGCGAATTAACGTAAACAGAACTTCTTTAATAACAAAACAAACGTAGGCTCAGATGGACCGGCAGATTCCGACAGGACAGGACAAGGTTGCAGCAAACATGACGATAGTCTGGTTCAGGCATGAATAACACAAACAAGAATCCGACAAAGACAGAAACAAAAACAGAGAGAGATATAGAGGACTAATCAGAGGGAAAAAGGGAACAGGTGGGAAAAGAGGTGACGAGGTAGTTAGGAGGAGACAAGGAACAGCTGGGGGAAAGAGGGGGAGAAAAGGTAACCTAATAACGACCAGCAGAGGGAGACAGGGTGAAGGGAAAGGACAGAAACAAGACACAACATGACAATACATGACAGTACCCCCCCACTCACCGAGCGCCTCCTGGCGCACTCGAGGAGGAAACCTGGCGGCAACGGAGGAAATCATCGATCAGCGCACGGTCCAGCACGTCCCGAGAGGGAACCCAACTCCTCTCCTCAGGACCGTACCCCTCCCAATCTACTAGGTACTGATGACCACGGCCCCGAGGACGCATGTCCAAAATCCTACGGACCCTGTAGATGGGTGCGCCCTCGACAAGGATGGGGGGGGGGGGAAGACGAGCGGGGGCGCGAAGAACGGGCTTGACACAGGAGACATGGAAGACCGGGTGGACGCGACGAAGATATCGCAGAAGAAGAAGTCGCACTGCGACAGGATTAATGATCCGAGAAATACGGAACGGACCAATGAACCGCGGGGTCAACTTGCGAGAAGCGGTCTTAAGGGGAAGGTTCTGAGTGGAGAGCCAAACTCTCTGACCGCGACAATATCTAGGACTCTTAGTTCTACGCTTATTAGCAGCTCTCACAGTCTGCGCCCTATAACGGCAAAGTGCAGACCTGACCCTCTTCCAGGTGCGCTCGCAACGTTGGACAAAAGCCTGAGCGGAGGGGACGCTGGACTCGGTGAACTGAGATGAGAACAGCGGAGGCTGGTACCTGAGGCTACTCTGAAAAGGAGATAGCCCGGTCGCAGACGAAGGAAGCGAGTTGTGGGCGTATTCTGCCCAGGGGAGCTGTTCTGACCAAGACGCAGGGTTGCGAAAAGAAAGACTGCGTAAGATGCGACCAATAGTCTGATTGGCCCGTTCTGCTTGACCGTTAGACTGGGGGTGAAAGCCGGAAGAGAGACTGACGGAAGCCCCAATCAAACGGCAAAACTCCCTCCAAAATTGAGACGTGAATTGCGGACCTCTGTCCGAAACGACGTCTGACGGAAGGCCATGAATTCTGAAAACATTCTCGATGATGATTTGTGCCGTCTCTTTAGCAGAAGGAAGCTTAGCAAGGGGAATAAAATGAGCCGCCTTAGAGAACCTGTCGACAACCGTAAGAATAACAGTCTTCCCCGCTGACGAAGGCAGTCCGGTGACAAAATCTAAGGCGATGTGAGACCACGGTCGAGAGGGAATGGGAAGCGGCCTGAGACGGCCGGCAGGAGGGGAGTTACCGGACTTAGTCTGCGCGCAGACCGAACAAGCAGCCACGAAACGACGCGTGTCATGCTCCCGGGTGGGCCACCAAAAACGCTGGCGAATGGAAGCAAGCGTACCCCGAACGCCAGGGTGGCCGGCTAACTTGGCAGAGTGAGCCCACTGAAGAACGGCCAGACGAGTAGGAACGGGAACGAAAAGAAGGTTCCTAGGACAAGCGCGCGGCGACGGAGTGTGAGTGAGTGCTTGCTTTACCTGCCTCTCAATTCCCCAGACAGTCAACCCGACAACACGCCCCTCAGGGAGAATCCCCTCGGGGTCAGTGGAGGCTACTGAAGAACTGAAGAGACGAGATAAAGCATCAGGCTTGGTGTTCTTAGAGCCCGGACGATAAGAAATCACGAACTCGAAACGAGCGAAAAACAGCGCCCAACGCGCCTGACGCGCATTAAGTCGTTTGGCAGAACGGATGTACTCAAGGTTCCTATGGTCAGTCCAAACGACAAAAGGAACGGTCGCCCCCTCCAACCACTGTCGCCATTCGCCTAGGGCTAAGCGGATGGCGAGCAGTTCGCGGTTTCCCACATCATAGTTACGTTCCGACGGCGACAGGCGATGAGAAAAATACGCGCATGGGTGGACCTTGTCGTCAGAGAGGGAGCGCTGAGAAAGAATGGCTCCCACGCCCACCTCTGACGCGTCAACCTCGACAACGAACTGTCTAGAGACGTCAGGTGTAACAAGGATAGGAGCGGATGTAAAACGATTCTTGAGGAGATCAAAAGCTCCCTGGGCGGAAACGGACCACTTAAAGCACGTCTTGACAGAAGTAAGGGCTGTGAGAGGAGCTGCCACCTGACCGAAATTACGGATGAAACGACGATAGAAGTTCGCAAAGCCGAGAAAGCGCTGCAGCTCGACGCGTGACTTAGGGACGGGCCAATCAATGACAGCTTGGACCTTAGCGGGATCCATCTTAATGCCTTCAGCGGAAATAACAGAACCGAGAAATGTGACGGAGGAGGCATGAAAAGTGCACTTCTCAGCCTTCACAAAAAGACAATTCTCTAAGAGGCGCTGGAGGACACGTCGAACGTGCTGAACATGAATCTGGAGTGACGGTGAAAAAATCAGGATATCGTCAAGGTAAACGAAAACAAAGATGTTCAGCATGTCTCTCAGGACATCATTGACTAATGCCTGAAAGACAGCTGGAGCGTTAGCGAGGCCGAAAGGAAGAACCCGGTATTCAAAGTGCCCTAACGGAGTGTTAAACGCCGTCTTCCACTCGTCCCCCTCCCTGATGCGCACGAGATGGTAAGCGTTACGAAGGTCCAACTTAGTGAAAAACCTGGCTCCCTGCAGGATCTCGAAGGCTGAAGACATAAGAGGAAGCGGATAACGATTCTTCACTGTTATGTCATTCAGCCCTCGATAATCTATGCAGGGGCGCAGAGACCCGTCCTTCTTCTTGACAAAAAAAACCCCGCTCCGGCGGGTGAGGAGGAGGGGACTATGGTACCGGCGTCAAGAGCTACAGACAAATAATCTTCGAGAGCCTTACGTTCGGGAGCCGACAGAGAGTATAGTCTACCCCGGGGGGGAGTGGTTCCCGGAAGGAGATCAATACTACAATCATACGACCGGTGTGGAGGAAGAGAGGTGGCCCTGGACCGACTGAACACCGTGCGCAGATCGTGATATTCCTCCGGCACCCCTGTCAAATCACCAGGCTCCTCCTGTGAAGAAGAGACAGAGGAAACAGGAGGGATAGCAGACATTAAACATTTCACATGACAAGAGACGTTCCAGGAGAGGATAGAATTACTAGACCAATTAATAGAAGGATTATGACAAACTAGCCAGGGATGGCCCAAAACAACAGGTGTAAAAGGTGAACGAAAAATTAAAAAAGAAATGGTTTCGCTATGATTACCAGAGACAGTGAGGGTTAAAGGTAGCGTCTCACGCTGAATCCTGGGGAGAGGACTACCATCCAAAGCGAACAAGGCCGTGGGCTCCCTTAACTGTCTGAGAGGAATGTTATGTTCCCGAGCCCAGGTCTCGTCCATAAAACAGCCCTCCGCCCCAGAGTCTATTAAGGCACTGCAGGAAGCTGACGAACCGGTCCAGCGTAGATGGACCGACAAGGTAGTGCAGGATCTTGAAGGAGAGACAGGAGTAGTAGCGCTCACCAGTAGCCCTCCGCTTACTGATGAGCTCTTGGCTTTTACTGGACATGAAGTGACAAAATGACCAGCGGAACCGCAATAGAGACAGAGGCGGTTGGTGATTCTCCGTTCCCTCTCCTTAGTCGAGATGCGGATACCTCCCAGCTGCATAGGCTCAGCACCCGAGCCGGCAGAGGAAGATGGTAGTGATGCGGAGAGGGGGGCAACGGAGAACGTGAGCTCCTTTCCACGAGCTCGGTGACGAAGATCAACCCGTCGCTCTATGCGAATAGCGAGTTCAATCAAGGAATCCACGCTGGAAGGAACCTCCCGGGAGAGGATCTCATCCTTTACCTCCGCGCGGAGACCCTCCAGAAAACGAGCGAGCAAAGCCGGCTCGTTCCAGTCACTGGAGGCAGCAAGAGTGCGAAACTCAATAGAGTAGTCTGTTATGGATCGATTACCTTGACATAGGGAAGACAGGACCCTGGAGGCTTCCTCCCCAAAAACAGAACGATCAAAAACCCGTATCATCTCCTCCTTAAAGTCCTGATACTGGTTAGTACACTCAGCCCTTGTCTCCCAGATTGCCGTGCCCCACTCACGAGCCCGTCCAGTAAGGAGAGATATGACGTAGGCGATACGAGCTGTGCTCCTGGAGTAAGTGTTGGGCTGGAGAGAAAACACAATATCACACTGGGTGAGGAACGAGCGGCATTCAGTGGGCTTCCCAGAGTAACACGGCGGGTTATTGATTCTGGGCTCCGGAGATTCGAAAGCCCTGGAAGTGGCCGGTGGATCGAGGCGGAGATGGTGAACCTGTTCTGTGAGGTTGGAGACTTGGGCGGCCAGGGTCTCAACGGCATGTCGAGCAGCAGACACTTCCTGCTCGTGTCTGCCTAGCATCGCTCCCTGGATCTCGACGGCAGAGTGGAGAGGATCCGAAGTCGCTGGGTCCATTCTTGGTCGGATTCTTCTGTTACGGTGCGTGAATGAGGACCCAAAAGCGAATTAACGTAAACAGAACTTCTTTAATAACAAAACATAGGTAGGCTCAGATGGACCGGCAGATTCCGACAGGACAGGACAAGGTTGCAGCAAACATGACGATAGTCTGGTTCAGGCATGAAAAACACAAACAAGAATCCGACAAAGACAGGAACAAAAACAGAGAGAGATATAGAGGACTAATCAGAGGGAAAAAGGGAACAGGTGGGAAAAGGGGTGACGAGGTAGTTAGGAGGAGACAAGGAACAGCTGGGGGAAAGAGGGGGAGAAAAGGTAACCTAATAACGACCAGCAGAGGGAGACAGGGTGAAGGGAAAGGACAGAAACAAGACACAACATGACAATACATGACAATTCTACCCGCACACGCATGGTCCAATGACCATAACCGTTGAACCAGCATGGAGCCCGTGTTTGGCTTGATGTGGGCTAGCCTGTGATGAGCTAGCCCGTGTTGGGCTGGTGTGGGCTTGGTGTGGGCTAGCCTGTGATGAGCTAGCCCGTGTTGGGCTGGTGTGGGCTTGGTGTGGGCTAGCCTGTGATGAGCTAGCCCGTGTTGGGCTGGTGTGGGCTTGGTGTGGACTAGCCTGTGATGAGCTAGCCCGTGTTGGGCTGGTGTAGGCTTGGTGTGGGCTAGCCTGTGATGAGCTAGCCCGTGTTGGGCTGGTGTGGGCTTGGTGTGGGCTTGGTGTGGGCTAGCCTGTGATGAGCTAGCCCGTGTTGGGCTGGTGTGGTCTTGGTGTGGGCTTGGTGTGGGCTAGCCTGTGATGAGCTAGCCCGTGTTGGGCTGGTGTGGGCTTGGTATGGGCTAGCCTGTGATGAGCTAGCCCATTTTGGGCTGGTGTGGGCTTCTATGAGATCACAGTAATGATAGTTTTAACCATATTTTGAGGCTGTATATGTTATGTTTACAATCCTCTTCTTTGTAAACAATGAATAAAACCTTCTATTTTGGGTTATGATAAAGATAGAGGTTAAACTAAGCTCATGAGTTGAGTTACAGTATATCCTTCAAAATATAAATGGGCAAATATCAGGGATGATTGAACAGCTTCCCAAAACCCAGACCATAGCTTTATTGTGATGTAGTTATTGGATGGGACTGGGATTGTGTTACGAGGGTTTGGACCTTTAAAACCAATTATCTCAGAATCATCTTTTTGCAGAACCTTATCATCCCCTCTCTCATAATGACTGACCAAGCTCTACCGTATGTAGAATAAAAGGAAGTATCCTGGAGGTTAGAGTGTTTGGCCAGTAACTGAAAGGTTGCTGGATCGAATCCCCGAGCTGACAGGAAACAACTCTGTTGTTTTGCCCCTGAGCAAGGCAGTTAACCCACTGTTCCAACGGGCGCCGAAGACATGGATGTCAATTATGGCAGCCCCCCGCAGCTCTCTGATTCAGAGGAAAACCCATTTCTATTATGTATTTAGCCCTCATACCACCAGAGGTAGAGTGTTTATTCAATTCTTACATTTTTTCATGACTTTTTCAATCGACTTGTTCTTAATTAAATCAAATCAAATCAAAATGTATTTGTCAAATGCACCAAACACAACAGAATACCGAACACCGAATACAATACCTTACAGTGAAATGCTTACTTACAAGCCCTTACTGGAACAAACAATGTAGTTTTCAGAAAAATACATGTTAAGTAAAAATAGATAAGTAAAAAATAAGAAATAAAAGCAACAAATAATTAAAGAGCAGCAGTGAAATGACAATAGCAAGGCTATATACAGGGGGTACCGGTACAGAGTCAATGTGCGGGGGCACCGGTTAGTTGAGGTAATTGAGGTAATGTGTACATGTAGGTCGAGTTAAAACCTCTTATTTAAGGATCCAACCCTTTTTTTCCATTTTCGCCTAAAAGGACATACCCAAGTCTAAATGCCTCAGGATCTGAAGCAAGGATATGCATCCTGAAGCAAGGATATTCTTGATACCATTTGAAAGGTTACACTTTGAAGCCTGTGGAAATGTGAAATTGATGTAGGAGAATATAACACATTAGATCTGGTAAAAGATAATACCATCATCTTTGAAATGCAAGAGAAAGGACATAACGCATTTTTACAGCCCAGGCGCAATTTAGATTTTGGCCACTAGATGGCAGCAGTGTATGTGCAAAGTTTTAGACTGATCCAATGAACCATTGCATATCTGTTCAAAATGTTGTATCAAGACTGCTGAAATGTGCCTAATTGGTTTATTAAGACATTTTGAAGTTCATAATTGTGCACTCTCCTCAAACAATAGCATGGCATTATTTCACTGTAATAGCTACTGTAAATTGGACAGTACAGTTAGATTAACACAAATTTAAGCTTTCTGCCCATATCAAATATGTATTTTTTTTTTGTTACTTACAACCTCATGCTAATCACATTAGCCTGCGTTAGCTCAACCATGCCATGGGGGAGAGGTTAAAGTGACTATGCATAGATTATTGACAGAGAGTAGCAGCAGAGTAAAAGAGGGGGGTGGGGGGCAATGCAAACAGTCTGGGTAGCCATTTGATTAGCTGTTCAGGAGACCTATGGCTTGGGGGTAGAAGCTTTTGAGAAGCCCTTTGGACCTAGACTTGGTGCTCAGGTATCGCTTGCGGATGCGGTAGCAGAGAGAACAGTCTATGACTAGGGTGGCTGGAGTCTTTGACAATTTTTAGGACCTTCCTCTGACACCGCTTGGTATAGAGGTCCTGGATGGCAGGAAACTTGGCCCCAGTGATGTACTGGGCCATACGCACTACCCTTTGTAGTGCCTTGCGGTCGGAGGCCAAGCAGTTGCCATAACAGGCAGTGATGCAACCAATCACCTTTGGGGTAATTTTGCGCCTAGCACTAATTGCGCCCATAATGATTTGATAGAAAGGTGCAGTTCTCTATTCCTTCCAAGACCAGATAGACAGATGATCTGCAGAGATATAACAAGTGGTAGAAAAATGACTCAATATCATACTTGAGTGAAAGTAAAGATACCTTAAAAGAAAATGACTCAAGTAAAAAGGAAAGGAAAGTCACCCAGTAAAATACTACTTGAGTAAAAGTCAAATAGTATTTGGTTTTAAATATATTTAAGTATCAAAAGTAAACGTAATTGCTCAAATATACTTAAGTATCAAAAGTAAAAGTATAAATCATTTCAAATTCCTTATATAAGTAAACCAGACGGCACAATTTTCTTGTTATTTTAATTTTTTTGGGATAGCCAGCAGCACACTCCAACACTTAGACAATAATTTACCAACGAAGCATGTGTGTTGAGTGAGTCCGCCAGATCAGAGGCAGTAGGAATGATCAGGGATGTTCTCTTGATAAGTGCGTGAATTGGACCATTTTCCTGTCCAGCTAAGCATTCAAAATATAACAAGTACTTTTAGATGTCAGGGAAAATGTATGGTGTAAAAAATATATATATACATATATATATATATATATATATATATATATATATATATATATATATATATATATATATATATATATATTAGGACTGTAGTGGAGTAAAAGTAAAAGTTGCAAAAAATATATAAATAGTAAAGTAAATGACAGATTCCCCCAAAAAGACAACTTAAGTAGCACTTTATAAAGTATTTTACTTAAATACTGTCCACCACTGGATATAGCTCCCCATGTACTCACCTATGATTGTACTTTTTCTATAGCACATATCACATGACAGTATACAAAACCAAAACTACATCATTTTTTGGCATATACAAATTTGCCAATGGTATACAAACTCTGTAAATGGTATAATTACTAGATAGAACTGCAATACAGAACTCAGATGCACTCCAAATCTACAGTGCTGTGAAAAAAGGTATTTGCCCCTTTTTCAAATGTTCCCTGTTTTTGCATATTTTTGATATTGAATATTGTCAGATCTTCAACCAAAACCTAATATTAGACAAAGGGAACATGAGAGATGCTTTGCTGACTCTGGATCTGGACGACTTGCCTTAGTAGGAATCATGAATTCTGCTCTGTATCATAGAATTCTACAGGAGAATGTCAGGCAACCCGTCTGTGAGCTGAAGCTGAAGCACAGCTGGGTCATACAGCAAGACAATGATCCAAAACACATAATCAAGTCTACATGAAAAAGGTTAAAAAGCAACAGATTTGAAGTTTTGGAATCGCCTTGTCAAAGTCCAGACCTCAATTTATTTTCATATATTTCTTTTCAACCTTTATTTAACTAGGCAAGTCCCAATTGAGATGTTATGGACAGACTTGAAACAAGCAGTTCATGATTGAAAACCCACACCTGTTGATTATTAAAGCAGTTCTGCATGCAAGAGTGGGCCAAAATTCCTCCACAGCGATGAGAGATTCATCAACAACTACAGGAAGCATTATACCAGCTACCCTGGTATATGCACACATAGTGCTGTGTTGGTGTTTATTCTCCTATAATATCCTTAGATATTCTATATATGTGTATTTTTATGGTATTTGGGTTGCTATACCATTTGGTTTGAAGTGTTTTTTGAGGATAGGTCCCGCCCTACCATTCCCATTGTTTCACAAGCAGCGATGCTAATGCTGGCTGTGGGGTAAGTAAATAAAGAAAACAAAGACATATTTTTGGTCATTGTCTCTCAGGATCAACAGATGAATTACTTTTTGTCAGTAAAATTATGTATATTTCAAAATTAGATGTACAGTGGGGCAAAAAAGTATTTAGTCAGCCACCAATTGTGCAAGTTCTCCCCCTTAAAAAGATGAGAGAGGCCTGTAATTTTCATCATAGGTACAATTCAACTATGCCAGACAAAATGAGAAAAAAAAATACAGAAAATCACATTGTAGGATTTTTATTGAATTTATTTGCAAATTATGGTGGAAAATAAGTATTTGGTCAATAACAAAAGTTTATCTCAATACTTTGTTATATACCCTTTGTTGGCAATGACAGAGGTCAAACGTTTTCAAGGTTTTCACACACTGTTGCTGGTATTTTGGCCCATTCCTCCATGCAGATCTCCTCTAGAGCTGTGATGTTTTGGGGCTGTTGCTGGGCAACACAAACTTTCAACCCCCTCCAAAGATTTTCTATGGGGTTGAGATCTGGAGACTGGCTAGGCCACTCCAGGACCTTGAAATGCTTCTTACGATTTGTTTTTATTTCAGATTACATTAATTACATGAATATTTATGTTTTGATAAGAATTAAGTTAATATTTTGCTATGATTGTTGCTTTTTCTAATAGTTTCTTCTTGGTGTCAAAATGACCCCCCCGTTGGTAATCCATGTGTGTAAAATATGTTGGTAGGATGAGGGTTAAATGGACACAACATTTCTCTAGACATTTTTCATTTGAGTTGTAGAAGTCTTAAGTGACATACAACCCACCCATACAACAATCCTTGCCTTCCACTTCAATATCTCTCAAAACAGCCCAACTTTCCTCTCCGTCTCCCCCTGTACAGCATAACAAAATGGCCATCTGACTGATAATTCACAGTGATTAAACCTCTATGTTTGTTTTTTTTGCCTGAGAGCTCTTTTTTAAGATGGGGGAGATAAGAGAGTCTATAAGAGCAGGGATTGCTGGCCTTGAAGTGCTTGTGTGGGCAGCCATTAGTGGATTTCCTTGGGGAGAAAGCCCTCTGTATGATGGTATCACTACCCCGTGCTAGGAGAAGTGGAATAGTGGATGGCCCAAAGGTATCAGGTGGTCACACTGTCCGAGAAAGAGGCAGAGGGGATCGCTATCTCGTCTGATAAGAAAGAAAGAGAGAGAGAGAGAGAGAGAGAGAGAGAGAGAGAGAGAGAGAGAGAGAGAGAGAGAGAGACTACCCCAAAGCATAGGAACACAGACAGACATAAACAAAGCACACGCACAGACTGACCACACACACACAACACGACACACACAGGTATTAATACTGGGGGAGACAGAGACCGTTTTCCACCCACCTTCCCTGACCCACTGATAGAAAGGCAGAAAAGGGAGAACAGGAAAGGAGTGGCACGAGTGGGAAAGAGGGGTTCTGATAGAGAGAAAAAGGCATGGACAGGGAGGCAAAAAATGAAAAAGAAGAGAACGATAGAGAGAGAGAGAAGGGGGTGGCGGCGATGGTAGCTTGTTACCAAGGCTTTGATCCAGCAGCCTATCTACAGTATAACTACATGCCACCGCGGGCGGACTTTGACCGACAAGACAGCATCGTACCCTGGAAACTAGGATGTCTGCACAGAGCTTTTACCGAGGGTGAGTGAGAGTGTGTGTGTCTAACAGGATCAGTGTGCTGATAACAGCTTTTTTATTTGAGTTTATTTCACCTTTATTTAACCAGGTGTCCAGGTTGAGAACAAGTTCTCATTTGCAAATGTGACCTGGTCATGATAAAGCAAAGCAGTTCGACACATGCAACAACACACAGAGTTACACACGGGATAAACAAACATGCGGTCAATAATACAGTAGAAAAAGTCTATATACAGCGTGTGCAAATGAGGTAGGATAAGGGAGGTAAAGGCAATAAATAGGCCGTGGTGGCGAAGTAATTGCAATCTAGCAATTAAACACTGGAATGGTAGATATGCAGAAGATGAACGTGCAAGTAGAGATACTGGGGTGCAAAGGAGCAAGATAAATAAATAAATACAGTATGGGGATGAGGTAGTTGGATGGGCTATTTACAGATGGGCTATGTACATGTGCAGTGATCTGTGAGCTGCTCTGACAGCTGGTGCTTAAAGCTAGTGAGGGAGATATGAGTCTCCAGCTTCAGTGATTTTTGCAGTTCTTTCCCGTCATTGGCAGCAGAGAACTGGAAGGAAAGGCGGCCAATGTAAGAATTGGCTTTGGGGGTGACCAGTGAGATATACCTGCTGGAGCGCGTGCTACGGGTGGGTGCTGCTATGGTGACCAGTGAGCTGAGATAAGGCGGGGCTTTGCCTAGCAGAGACTTGTAGATGACCTGGAGCCAATGGGTAAGCTTAGCTTACTCTACTGTCTGACTGCCCCATACTGGGCTCGAATCAGTGATCCTCTTCTTCACAAACACACTTGACCGCCCTCCTTGTCAACGTTCCAAAGGCTTGAGCCACAGAAAAAAGAATCTATCTCGATAGCTCGATCCGCGACATTTCAAGCGTGATGTGGTACGTTCTTAACTCCTTTACACTCACCCCTTCTTAACTCCGTTACACTCACCCCTTCTTAACTCCGTTACACTCACCCCTTCTTAACTCCGTTACACTCACCCCTTCTTAACTCCGTTACACTCACCCCTTCTTAACTCCGTTACACTCACCCCTTCTTAACTCGCCACACAGTGAGCTACTCCAGCCGTTGAGTTGAGCCCAACTGCCAAGCCATGCCACCGTACCACTGTCTGTGCCAGGGGTCAGTCAGCATGTTGCTAACAGCTTCCTACATGTTCCAACTGCCCCATACTGGGCTCAAACCAGTGAGCCTCTGCTTCACAAACACACGCGACCGCTCTCCTTGAAAACGTGGCAACGGTTTGAGCTGTCGGAAAAAATATCTAATTTGATAGCTCCTCGACATTTTAAGCTTACACGTGCTTGTTTGCGTCATTGTGTGTGTGGAAGAAAACTGTTTCAGTCAGTTTTATTCCATTTAGTGCCGATACAATTTGAGGTGTTAAACTCAACCCCTGTGTGTGTGTGTGTGTGTGTGTGTGTGTGTGTGTGTGTGTGTGTGTGTGTGTGTGTGTGTGTGTGTGTGTGCGCGCGTTTGTGTGCATCAGTCTGTCTGTCTATGAGCGACTGTATGAATAACATTTTTCAGGGTGGGTGTGATATTTGAAATATGTACAATATCTGTGTTTTTGTGCATGTACAGTAGATTTGTAAATGGGAAGGGTGAGTATGTTTAATGTTGTATCACTTCTCTCTCTACTCCTCTGTCTGTCGACTCCTTCGGTCATCTCCATCTCTCTCCCACCATTACTTCCCTGTCCTCTCCCTCTCTCTCCCACCCTTACTCTATTTCCTCCCCTACTCTCCTCTCCCTCTCTCTCCCACCCTCTTATCTCTACCCTCCTCTACCCCCCTTCCCTGCCTCTCCCTCCCTTTCTATCTCCCCCTCCTCTACCTCCCTTTCTCCCCCTCCTTCTCTCTACCCCCCCTTCCCCCAATCCTCAATCTCTTTTCCTCTTACCCCTCACTTCCCCGCCCTCTCTGTCAGGTGACATGGGAGGTGACGTGTTGGTGGACGTGGGTTCAGGGCCCACTCTATACCAGGTGTTGAGCGGCTGTGAGGTGTTCGACACTGTGTTTCTCACAGACTTCCTGGAGGTGAACAGGCAGGAGCTGAGGCGTTGGCTGCAGGGTGAGGGCTACAGCAGCCTGGACTGGACCCCCTACCTGCAGCATGTCTGCAAGCTGGAGGGCCGACGGTGGGTGCTGATGTTAGTGTTAGACCAGTGTCGTACTCATTAGTGCGTACCGTCGCAAAACGTTTTGCAACGGAAAACAAAGACAAGCGTTTCATATTGGACAAGTTAAACAGGTTGAACAGGTTGCCCCTTCGTGTTTCAATCAGTTTTCTTCCATTTGGTGCCTAATGAATATGATTTGAGGAGTTAAACTCAACTCCTTGAGGGACGCATCAACAGAGTCTGCTGCTTTTCACACTTACCTATAAACTCTCTAACAGATTTAGACCTGGGGAACCAGGTGCGGGGACTGACTTCCTAGCATATATTGATTGGTCAAGTAAGTAAGTGCTGGCTTTTGAGGACAGACATTAAATAATGTATGTTTATTGTTTTTAATTGTTTGTATTGTTTGTTGTTTTATTGTCCTGATCAGCCCTTCAGCGTGGACCGAGAAAGCTGCGCGCCTGCGTTCTGTTGTCTCCGACATTCTCCCCATCGACGTGCATCTCCCCCGCCCCCTACACCCTGACTCCCAGCTCCCCACTGCCGGCGCCGACTGCCTGGTGTCCTGCTTCTGCCTGGAAAGCGTCAGTCCTGACCTGGCCTCCTTCACCCGGGCCCTGGGCCACATCAGGGGCCTTCTCCGGCCCGGGGGCCACCTGCTCCTCATCGGGGCCCTGGGTGAGAGCTACTACATGGGGGGGCCCGGTGTGCGCATCCCTGTGGTGCCCCTGGATGAGGCCCAGGTGTGTGCCAGCGTGAGGGCCAGTGGGTACACGTTGGTGAGGCTGGAGGTGTACACGCTGCCCCAGGGCATGATGGTGGGGGTGGACGACGTGACGGGCGTGTTCTTTGTGAAGGCCAGGAAGCCATAGAGGAGAAGGAGGAGGAAAGGAGAGGAGGAGGAAAGGAGAGGAGGAGGAAGGTGGGTGAAGGTGGGAGGGGAGGGAGAGTAGTGGAAGTAGGAGGAGGAGGAGGATGTGAGAGGTTGGAAGAGACTAGGATGAGTAGAAGTCTAAAAGAGATGAGGTCAGAAAGTAAACAATAGATGATGAGGAAGATACGGAGTTCAAAAAGAGAGAGAGAGGTAGAGGATGTTGGAATAGTGAGCAGGCAAACTGTATTTAAAAAGAGGAGAAGGAGAGAGGGGAAAGATTGGATCAGAACAGTGAGGAAGTAAACAATAATATGAGATTAAAAACACATAAAGAAAATAGTATTTTTAATGGGAGAAGTGAAAGGGAGAAAGAGTAGGAGAGGAAGATTGCTAACAATTTCCACAATAAATTACATTTATGGCCCTTCACTGACATTTGACTTAAAGAATAAAAGGTCTACTTCTGCCCCCTACTGTTGAAATGAACTCACTGACGTGTCATGATCTTAGTCTTGATCCCACTGGTTGCATTTACATAGGCAGTCCAATTCTGATCTTTTGCCCAATTATTCGCAAAAGAGCTGATCTTATTGGTCAAAATAATTGGACTGCCTGTGTAAATGCAGCCACTATTTGGGTGTGCGCCCAACGCATTCAAAGGCAATTACTTCATAGAGCCTGAATTGGACTAGCTTGGTGGAAGACCCAAGTATGTTTTCATACTTGAACTTCGACCCGAGAAGTCATGTAAATCTAACAGTGAAGTTATTTTCTATCAGGATTATGGTTAGCCTTTTAGGGTTACTCAGCGATTGGCCATGTTGTTAGCTGTTTAAAAAAAATTGTTAGTTTGTCACGGAAAGGACTAAATAGGCTTTTAGTCATAAATTGAGTTAGATTTTATTTTATTTTTTACATCAAAGTTCTATGCTCTCAAAACCATTAACAAATCCTTTTGTATGTTTAAAATGTATTTTTATTGTTGTCTCTTATTGTGTTATGTGTTATTTTCTCTGGCTACTTTTGGCTTGTTGGTCAATGTTAACTTGGCTTGTGGCTTCACTGACTTTGCCTGAAGTGAAATAAAAACGTTGAACTGTTACCTGTTTCTGACTGTCCCATTTCATTCCAGTTCAACTACTACAAAGAACTTGTATATTCCACTTAATTTATACTCCAGAGCAGTGGTTCCAAAACTGTGGGTTCGGGGCCACACGTGGGTAGCAGCAGAGGTCCAGGTAGATACAGGGGATGAAATGTGTTGTGGGTTGTAACAAAAAATGTACTCAAAACACTCAAATCTACATTCAGTTGGATGTTTTGAATAAGAGGGTTCATTATTTGTATGATTTTTTTGGTCTTAGTTTGTGTTTTCACCGCTCAACCCTTACGGTAGGTCACGACTACATAGAGACCTAAATTGGTTGGGTCACGAAGCAAAACAGTTTAGGAAACCCTGCACTAGAGAGCGCTATATGTTGGGTCATGGGTCACTGGTCACATAAAGGCACACAAGTGACAAAGAAGTGAAAATGCACAGGTATGGAGAGCATAAGTAACTAAAGGAATACTACACAATAACATTGAATTTCCTTTACCTTCCGGGAACAACACTGACTGAAACATTTAGAAAGAGTTGTTGGGATTCCTTATTTTATTGGAGAACTACAGGTGTTTCTGTAGATTAGAGGAACTGCTGAATACTTTTGGCTTAGACGTTTCTGGATACAATACTGCCTCCTAGTAGTACTGCCTCTTATTGGAGCTGTCGCCGATTCCGAGGCAGAGGTCATCTTTTGAACAACAGGTGGTCTAGCGGTCGGTCTGACATTGGTCTATAGCAGTCACCGCCGAAGCCCACAGCACATCTATGTCTGTTTTGGCGTGCTCTCGAATCCCAGCCCCATCGCTCATCCGCTCTGTCCAGCTCCTCCTGCCTGCCTGTCTGTCCTGTCTGTCCTGTCTGTCCTGTCTGTCCTGTCTGTCTGCTCAATCAAAAAGAGTGGTAATTTCCAGACAGACTCAGGTCCCTTGGTGCATCACACCACGGAACGCTTCACGTAGCCAGCCAGTACAGTGCCTTTGAGCCGGTGCTTGGTGGAGTCATAGACCCCCCCGTCTATGAGAGAGCTTGGCACAGATCTCGCTGTGTTTCTCCAGGCGACTAGGATCAAAGCACCGGCCACAGTGCTCACACTGCTTCAGCTTGGAGTTGGCTGCACTCATCCTCAGTCTAGGTTTTGTGTCCACCTGAATGAAGGAATTCATTTGTTTATATACTGTATGTGGCAAATTTAAAACAGGCTACATTGAGTTGCTTCAGCCATTGTGAATACAACACTACTCACATGAAAATTCTCAAGGACAAAAAACACAAAGTCAAAAGACATTTCCATTGTGGTACTCCTCGTTATCAGATGGACACATGATTGCACAGCTCATGCCAGATGGTATATTGGGCACTCTAAAGGCACTTTACATACAATTAAATTGGAAAAAGACATACAATATACAGTATGTAATACAAATAAGCCTAAAACATGATCACAACACTGAACTAGATCAGCAGTGCACTAATGTACCTCTCCGTCCTTCATTGTCTCATCCTCCTCTTTCACACTCTTCTCGACTTGGACCCTGTCCTTGCTCAGGTGTCTCCTGGCTGCTTCGGCTTACTTGCTATGCTTCCCTCTTCCCCTCTGGTTTCCATCACCTCTTTCTTCCTCTCTTCCTCCTCTTCGTTATCTCTTATCATCTCCCATAGGTCAGAATCCACCTTCATCAGGCAGATCTCCTGGATGAACTTCTTCACCTTGACCTTGAACTGCTCCTTTGCTTTCCTCTCCTCCAAAGCCTGAGCATCCATCTTGGCCCCACCTTTGATCAGGTTTAATTCCTGGGTGACACAGATATTCCATCACCTGCTCAGCCTCCAAGTTGAAGACAACCCATACCATCTTATCAGGGCATGGCGGTAGATCCTGTACAGTTAGGGTCTGAGTCTTGAACTGGACGTGTTTCTTCACAACCTGCCTTCTGAACTTTGAAGCGGGACGAGGGCTTCCCTCTGGTCTGACAGTCCGTAATGACTCCTTCTTGGCATCATTGTTTGGCACAGTGACTCTGACTCTAATGGGAGGCAGTTGCATCTTGGTGACCATATTGGCTCCATGGACTGCCTTCAATGGCTTGGCGCTATGGAGGTAGATGTCTTTCACCACGCAGGTTTGATCCCTCTTGGTCCGGATGGGTTGCAGTGGCTTCCGGATGGGAGGAACAGTAGCCTTCCCTGACTGCTGAGATGTTGGAGCTACATGCAGTCCTTGACTCTTCCCATTGCAGATGGCCCTCTCCTTCTGCAGTACTGGGATTCTGGAGGGAGGATGGGGCCTATTTTCCTCAGTCTCAACCTTTTCCACAGGCTCCAAACTGGATGGGCCATATCATAAAGTAGCTTCATAATCAACACCTTATCATACTGACTCAATGTGACCATGTCAGCAGAATTAACTGATGACTGTGTTCACTATGGGATATTGTTCTGACTAAACTTTTTTAACTAGGTAGCGCTCTGTTATACTAGGATGATTTGTAGCAACACTGTCGGCAATCACTTTACAATATTAGTTGACTTGAGTAAACCGAAGAAAATTCACATTTTAGAGTCATACAGTCAGTGACTCACACCATCTCCAACTTCAAAGCCAACCATTTAAAACCTAGCTAACTTAGTATCACGTTACTCTATATGTTTCATACATGTATTGTAATCGTATTTAAACAACTTTATTTAATATAACAAGACATAATAATAGCTATTATTTTATTATAGCTATGATATAGGCCTAATACAAATATTCAACATATTCAATACAAACACTTTTTTTAAAGCTTAAACATGAAAACATAGTGTTCTAAAACGTGCTTAAACAACTGTATATTGACTGATAGGCCTACATTCGGATTAATGTTATTTTACGATAAGAAAAGGGCATGAAACGCTTGTGATTTTTTTTTTGCTCTAAAGACCCCCTCCCCCTTATAAACGCCACACCTCGTTGTAGGCTATGACTTTCCGTACAGAGGAAAACAGTGCTTTTGAGTTTACTCTATTTGGAGTTGTGTCAGATCGCAGACTGAGCGAAGGCGGAAGGGAGGGGGGGTATTTAAACTAGTCACAAAGAAATGTCTTGCCAAACGTCTGCGCCGTGCGTCCTGGCAAAGTACCCACGCCAAGATGGGTAGGCCTACTCACATAACGCAAAGGATTCAACTTTGGATAGGTTCTTTCGTTTTATTTGCAGTTACTGATGTTTTGGGTAAGTTTGAACTATATGATGTAAATGTGCTACTTCTAGCGGTGTGCGGTTGCTGCATCTTGAACATCGGTGTAATAATTAATCATTGTTGAAAGAGGGCGCAAAACGCAGTTCAGACAGGGAAAGATACTACAGCTAGAAATACACGTTAGACACTGTAGTTTCTTTAATGGTCGCATGAAATGGTAATATCGCTACAAATAACGGCATTTAATAGATGCAGTATCCTCAGTTTGGCTTTTATTATAGAAAATCATTGTAGTTTTTATTAAACTAAATTCATCATAACTGGATAAATGGATAAAAAATGTTAACTCCAAACTCGTTTTGGCCTCCAGTTTCCATCTTTCCCCTTATGACTCCTTACCACCTGATGAGATGACAAAATGGAATTATAGGCTTAGCATTCTGCTAGTAAGAGGACCATGTTAATTGTGTGTGTGTGTGTGTGTGTGTGTGTGTGTATGTGTTTGTGTGTACATGTGAGCGCGTGTGCAGGTGTGTCCCATTACTTGAGGTTCAATAAGCATGTCAAAAGTGATTCGTTTGATTGACAAGAATAATCACTATTTATTAAAAAGGTGACTTAAGTCATAAACACACATATACACACCAAATTACTGTAGGCTATCTACACCCTTACAAAAAAGCCTTACAGGAACCCTGCATGAAGAATCCTACAGGATTCCTGCAGGATATATATTCTGCAGGATTCTGTAGAAATCATGCAGGAAGTCCTTCAAGTAAACAATCCTGCAAGAATCCTGCAGATAGTCATTTTCCTGAAGGACAACCAGCAGGAATTGTCCTACAGCAAAATGGCCCCAAAATCCTTTTGATATCCTGTAGATAAGATTCCTGAAGGTAATTCTAAAATATTTTCAGGGCCATTTTCCTGTAGGACAGACAACCTGTGGGATCTCTTCCTCATCCTTTAAAATAATGGACACAAAGCATAAGATATCTGATTGCATAGGAATGTTATTATTCATTGCAGCAACAGCGGGCGTGTTTGATTGTCCGTTTCACCAGCACTGCATTAAACATGATTCCTAGGAGAAAGAAAATGAGATTCTGAATAAATATGGCAGAATTATAGGTAAAAGAGTGAGAGTAATGGTGACGTCACATGAACAGCTTAATTGTATTGGTGTAAAGGGAAACAAATGTCTGCAATGGTAAACCTGGTGATAGTTGGTTTTAATATGGCTGGTACCAACAACTTCTGTGAGTACTGCTATGCGTGTGTGTTAGGCTCCATTTTAAAGGGAGAAATGAGAGGCTGAAACTATGTGTGGTGGTACCTTTGCCTGCAGGACTGTCGAGTGCTGCTTTCTGTGGTAGTCAGTCTCACTTGTTTATAGGCTCTGTCTTAACTGGGGAGGGGAGGAGAGAGATGAGAGCGAGAGAGTTCCGAATATAACTGCAGAACTGTGTGTGTGTGTGTGTGTGTGTGTGTGTGTGTGTGTGTGTGTGTGTGTGTGTGTGTGTGTGTGTGTGTGTGTGTGT
>NC_143037.1:21582500-21625000 GCF_057628025.1 Oncorhynchus mykiss | reverse complement strand
TAAAAAACTATCAGCCTATATCGAATCTTCCATTCCTCTCAAAAATTTTAGAAAAGGCTGTTGCGCAGCAACTCACTGCCTTCCTGAATACAAACAATGTATACGAAATGCTTCAGTCTGGTTTTAGACCACTGAGACTGCACTTGTGAAGGTGGTAAATGACCTTTTAATGGCATCAGACCGAGGCTCCTGCATCTGTCCTCGTGCTCCTAGACCTTAGTGCTGCTTTTGATACCATCGATCACCACATTCTTTTGGAGATATTGTATTGAACCCAAGTTGGTCAACACGGACAAGTTCTGTCCTGGTTTAGATCTTATCTGTCGGAAAGATATCAGTTTGTCTCTGTGAATGGTTTGTCCTCTGACAAATCAACTGTACATTTCGGTGTTCCTCAAGGTTCCGTTTTAGGACCACTATTGTATTCACTATATATTTGACCTCTTGGGGATGTCATTCAAAAACATAATGTTAACTTTCACTGCTATGCGGATGACACACAGCTGTACATTTCAATGAAACATGGTGAAGCCCCAAAATTGCCCTCGCTAGAAGCATGTGTTTCAGACATAAGGAAGTGGATGGCTGCAAACTTTCTACTTTTAAACTCGGACAAAACAGAGATGCTTGTTCTAGGTCCCAAGAAACAAAGAGATCTTCTGTTGAATCTGACAATTAATCTTAATGGTTGTACAGTCGTCTCAAATAAAACTGTGAAGGACCTCGGCGTTACTCTGGACCCTGATCTCTCTTTTGAAGAACATATCAAGACTGTTTCAAGGACAGCTTTTTTACATCTATGTAACATTGCAAAAATCAGAAACTTTCTATCCAAAAATGATGCAGAAAAATTAATCCATGCTTTTGGTCACTTCTAGGTTAGACTACTGAAATGCTCTACTTTCCGGCTACCCGGATAAAGCACTAAATAAACATCAGTTAGTGCTAAATACGGCTGCTAGAATCCTGACTAGAACCAAAAACTTGATCATATTACTCCAGTGCTAGCCTCCCTACACTGGCTTCCTGTCAAGGCAAGGGCTGATTTCAAGGTTTTACTGCTAACCTACAAAGCATTACATGGGCTTGCTACTACCTATCTCTCTGATTTGGTCCTGCCATACATACCTACACGTACGCTACGGTCACAAGACGCAGGCCTCCTAATTGTCCCTAGAATTTCTAAGCAAACAGCTGGAGGCAGGGCTTTCTCCTATAGAGCTCAATTTTTACTAGGGCTCTTTCATACCGTCCCTAGGAGGGGTGCGTCACTTGAGTGGGTTGAGTCACTGATGTGATCTTCCTGTCTGGGTTGGCGCCCCCCCTTGGGTTGTGCCGTGGCGGAGATCTTTGTGGGCTATACTCGGCCTTGTCTCAGGATGGTAAGTTGGTGGTTGAAGATATCCCTCTAGTGGTGTGGGGGCTGTGCTTTGGCAAAGTGGGTGGGGTTATATCCTTCCTGTTTGGCCCTGTCTGGGGGTGTCCTCGGATGGGGCCACAGTGTCTCCTGACCCCTCCTGTCTCAGCCTCCAGTATTTATGCTGCAGTAGTTTATGTGTCGGGTGGCTAGGGTCAGTTTGTTATATCTGGAGTACTTCTCCTGTCCTATTTGGTGTACTGTGTGAATTTAAGTATGCTCTCTCTAATTCTCTCTTTCTTTCTCTCTCTCAAAGGACCTGAGCCCTAGGACCATGCTTCAGGACTACCGGGCATGATGACTCCTTGCTGTCCCCAGTCCACCTGGCCGTGCTGCTGCTCCAGTTTCAACTGTTCTGCCTGTAATTATTATTATTTGACCATGCTGGTCATTTATGAACATTTGAACATCTTGGCCATGTGCTGTTATAATCTCCACCCGGCACAGCCAGAAGAGGATTGGCCACCCC
The DNA here is from genome assembly GCF_057628025.1 of Oncorhynchus mykiss. NCBI lineage: Eukaryota > Metazoa > Chordata > Actinopteri > Salmoniformes > Salmonidae > Oncorhynchus > Oncorhynchus mykiss. The sequence continues at coordinate 21,623,114 of NC_143037.1, read as the reverse complement.
TCATAGCCTGGTTCCTCTCTAGGTTTCTTCCTAGCTTTTGGCCTTTCTAGGGAGTTTTTCCTAGCCAACGTGCTTCTACACCTGCATTGCTTGCTGTTTGGGGTTTTAGGCTGGGTTTCTGTACAGCACTTTGAGATATCAGCTGATGTACAAAGGGCTATATAAATAAATTTGATTTGAGTTGATTTGAGTTAAATCTGTGGCATATCCACTGATGTGGGAGGGGCCTCAGTCACATTTCCCAGCATGCTCTGTTGTATGTAGATTTTAAAAAATTGTTTGTTTCAATATCTGCATTTTCGCTTGTACATTGACTGTTACTTACGAGTTAAATATCAACACTAAAGTTAACAAATACAACTCTTAAAAAACACCTATTTTGCCAGAGTACATTTTTACTCTTTTTAGACTGGGACCAAATGTTCTGTGCAGAGTAGTTCTCTTTAATTCGAGGAAAATTGACTTACTGGGTAGCACAATTGGCTTAAAAGCGCATCTCTCTCTCTCTCTCTCTCTCTCTCGCTCTCGCTCCCCTCCCTCCCTCTCCTAGCCATCTCTCACTCCCTCAAAGATCTTTCCCTTTCTTTGTCTCCCACCCACCTGCCACCCTATACATCAGGAGCTGTCAGCACTGCCTGCTTCACCTCTCCACACCTCCCTAACACACACACACACACATATGCGCACAAACACTCACACACACTCACCCATTCATAAACACTGGCAGTCTCTAAGACTCCAGTCCCCATCAGTATTCCATGCAGTGATGTCATGGCATGTCTCTCCATGCCAATGCCGGAGAATGGGGCAGCATTCCCAATGAGCATTCCCAAGAGAGTTCTCAAAGGGAGTAGAATGAAGTTGCCCCAAATGCACCGATCCATCAGTTTTCTGCTATTGACGGCAACGGTTTAACGTTAGGATTCAGGGGAGGGTAGGCTGATCCTAGATCTGTGCCCGAGGGTAACTTCTAGTCAAAGCATATATACAGTGCATTGCGAAAGTATTCGGCTCCCTTGAACTTTGCGACCTTTTGCCACATGTCAGGCTTCAAACATAAAGATATAAAACTGTATTTTTTTGTGAAGAATCAACAACAAGTGGGACACAATCATGAAGTGGAACGACCTTTATTGGATATTTCAAACTTTTTTAACAAATCAAAAACTGAAAAATTGGGCGTGCAAAATTATTCAGCCCCTTTACTTTCAGTGCAGCAAACTCTCTCCAGAAGTTCAGTGAGGATCTCTGAATGATACAATGTTGACCTAAATTACTAATGATGATAAATACAATCCACCTGTGTGTAATCAAGTCTCCATATAAATGCACCTGCACTGTGATAGTCTCAGAGGTCCGTTAGAAGCGCAGAGAGCATCATGAAGAACAAGGAACACACCAGGCAGGTCCGAGATACTGTTGTGAAGAAGTTTAAAGCCGGATTTGGATACAAAAAGATTTCCCAAGCTTTAAACATCCCAAGGAGCACTGTGCAAGCGATAATATTGAAATGGAAGGAGTATCAGACCACTGCAAATCTACCAAGACCTGGCCGTCCCTCTAAACTGTCAGCTCATACAAGGAGAAGACTGATCAGAGATGCAGCCAAGAGGCCCATGATCACTCTGGATGAACTGCAGAGATCTACAGCTGAGGTGGGAGACTCGGTCCATAGGACAACAATCAGTCGTATATTGCACAAATCTGGCCTTTATGGAAGAGTGGCAAGAAGAAAGCCATTTCTTAAAGATATCCATAAAAAGTGTCGTTTAAAGTTTGCCACAAGCCACCTGGGAGACACACCAAACATGTGGAAGAAGGTGCTCTGGTCAGATGAAACCAAAATTGAACTTTTTGGCAACAATGCAAGATGTTATGTTTGGCGTAAAAGCAACACAGCTCATCACCCTGAACACACCATCCCCACTGTCAAACATGGTGGTGGCAGCATCATGGTTTGGGCCTGCTTTTCTTCAGCAAGGACAGGGAAGATGGTTAAAATTGATGGGAAGATGGATGGAGCCAAATACAGGACCATTCTGGAAGAAAACCTGATGGAGTCTGCAAAAGACCTGAGACTGGGACGGAGATTTGTCTTCCAACAAGACAATGATCCAAAAAATAAAGCAAAATCTACAATGGAATGGTTCAAAAATAAACATATCCAGGTGTTAGAATGGCCAAGTCAAAGTCCAGACCTGAATCCAATCGAGAATCTGTGGAAAGAACTGAAAACTGCTGTTCACAAATGCTCTCCATCCAACCTCACTGAGCTCGAGCTGTTTTGCAAGGAGGAATGGGAAAAAATGATAGAGACATACCCCAAGCGACTTACAGCTGTAATCGCAGCAAAAGGTGGCGCTACAAAGTATTAACTTAAGGGGGCTGAATAATTTTGCACGCCCAATTTTTCAGTTTTTGATTTGTTAAAAAAGTTTGAAATATCCAATAAATGTCGTTCCACTTCATGATTGTGTCCCACTTGTTGTTGATTCTTCACAAAAAAATACAGTTTTATATCTTTATGTTTGAAGCCTGAAATGTGGCAAAAGGTCGCAAAGTTCAAGGGGGCCGAATACTTTCGCAAGGCACTATACTCTACACTCCTAATTGGGAATGTGTCATCCCTCTCCTAATACCTTATCAACAAAACTCATAGACACTTGAACCTACTTACGGTATATCTGCTGAGGAAATTAACACAATTCATTCATTACATCTCACACCATCAAATAGCAGATGAGTTCGCCCAGAGCAAAGCACAGCGATGACCCAATAAGCAACTGTACGAATGGAAATTGGGTTCAAGTTGAACGCTTAGAGACCATCATTATTCATAACAATTTAATCCATCAACTTTAATTTACTAACCATGAGATAAAAGGACCTAGAGACTCAACAAATGTGTTGTGTGCCTGTGTGTGTGTGTGTGTTCAATTGCACGCTTGTTTTTGTCCCACTGTCTTTCATTTACTTTAATATATGCTTGCGCTGCCCTGGCAGCTTTCATCATAAAACTTAGACTACAAATAGACGAGCGCTCCAGAAATGGAAAAAAGGGTATGTGAAAACTCACCATCCACATAATTGGGGGGGGAAAGAGTAAATGATACCTGCCAACACACGGCTCCCAGTAAGCAATGGGCCCGGTGATGGTGGCCACGGCGACATATGACTCATTGTTTCCAGCCCTCTTTCATATATGTCGCACTAGGAGGAGACGACAGACACAACAGGTTTAGGTCTGTGTCATAAATGGCACCCTATTCCGGGCCAAGGTCAAAAGTAGGGTACTATAGGGAACAGGCTGCCATTTGGGACACAAACTAAGAGCTTAGAAGCTACACTTAGTGAGCTACTCTGTTCTCTCCTCCATCATCCCTCGCTCTTCCACTCATCCCTCCGCTGTCTATCTATCAGTCTCTCTCTCTGCTGGTCCAGTATGCTGATGAAGGGTTGGTGCTGAGGGGTCACTAGACTCTCTGCTAGTTGTTGACTGATTTATGCTGATAGTTAGTAGTCTGTCCTACTGTTGTGTCTCCCTGCCTCTCTCTCTTCTTCCTCATCCTTCTCCCTGTCTCTTTCACACCGTGTTGCCCTTTTCCTTTCTGTCCTTAAAGGGGAAATTTGCAGTAGCTACGTCCATTTTTGGACTGATAAATGAATGATATTTACCCATTGATATGCCCGACAATATAACTTCGAAATGCCTCATGAGCTTACTTCAACTGTCGCACCCCATCAGTATCCAAAATATGAGCGTATTTTACTCCAAAGTTTGTAAACAATGTAAATGTAAACAAACCTAAAAACATGATTTAAAAAATATATATTTTTATGTCAAGGATGGTCAGTCCATGCATATATAGCTCTGTCTATGAATTTGAGTGGTTACATTTCTCCAGCCCTTTTCCCCGTGTTGGGGAGATCGCTTTGTTATCATTTCAACTGCCTTCTTGTTTCTCTTTCTTCTTCATTTCTCCCTCCCTCCCTCCCTCCCTCCCTCCCTAGTCTGTCCCTCCCACAAAGAGTGGTGAGGTGTGCACAGTGCAGCCAGACAGCCAGAGCGACCCCAGGCTTGGATATGTGACAGAGAGGTACACACTCCAACAAGAATTACTCCAACAAGTGTGTCTCAGTGTGTGTGTGTGTGTGTATGTCTGTATGGGTCTGTGTGTGTGTAATGATGCATGCGTCCCCAGTGACAGGCCCTCTTCGTGCATCAGGGGTATTACAGTAGGAGTGTGTTGTTAGTACGAGAGATGGAGGAGGAAAGGAGGCCTGCCCTTCTAAATATGCATCTTAATGGATGCTCTGTTCCCACCATTCACAGTGAATGAGAGAGAGAGAGAGAGAGCGAGAGAGAGGCCTACAGAGGACTGAGGGGAGGTGGGGGGCGGAGGCCATGTTTTTGGGGGCAGGATCTCCAGGGGGTAGTGAGGATAGACGCAGAGAGGGAGAGCCGACGAGAGGTAAGACTAGTCAATAGTGGAAGAACATCCACAAGAGAGTGGCTGTGTACGCATTGATTTACCACCCTACCCCTACTCCTTACCCCAATTCCTCCAGGCCCTCCAGCACCCATTCCCTTGCCAGTGACTACACTCACTTTATCTCCCCCACACACAAACACACCCCCTGGGCCGCCTTCAGCAGCAGCAGTAGTGAGGGCAGTAGCAGCAACAGCAGTAGTAGTGAGGGCAGCAGGAGCAGTAGTAGTGAGGGCAGCAGGAGCAGTAGTAGTGAGGGCAGCAGGAGCAGTAGTAGTGAGGGCAGCAGGAGCAGTAGTAGTGAGGGCAGCAGATGCAGTAGCAGTGAGGGCAGCAGGAGCAGTAGTAGTGAGGGCAGCAGGTGCAGCAGTAGTAGTGAGGGCAGCAGTAGTAGTGAGGGCAGCAGGTGCAGCAGTAGTATTGAGGGCAGCAGTAGTATTGAGGGCAGCAGTAGCAGCAGTAGTATTGAGGGCAGCAGTAGTAGTGAGGGCAGCAGTAGCAGCAGTAGTATTGAGGGCAGCAGTAGTATTGAGGGCAGCAGGTGCAGCAGTAGTGAGGGCAGCAGTAGCAGCAGTAGTATTGAGGGCAGCAGTAGTATTGAGGGTAGCAGGGGCAGCAGTAGTAGTGAGGGCAGCAGGTGCAGCAGTAGTAGTGAGGGCAGCAGTAGTAGTGAGGGCAGCAGTAGTAGTGAGGGCAGCAGTAGTAGTGAGGGCAGCAGGTGCAGCAGTAGTATTGAGGGCAGCAGTAGTATTGAGGGCAGCAGTAGCAGCAGTAGTATTGGGGGCAGCAGTAGCAGCAGTAGTAGTGAGGGCAGCAGTAGTATTGAGGGCAGCAGTAGCAGCAGTACTAGTGGGGGCAGCAGTAGCAGGGGCAGCAGTAGTAGTGAGGGCAGCAGGTGCAGGGGCAGCAGTAGTAGTGAGGGCGGCAGTAGCAGGGGCAGCAGTAGAAGTGAGGGCAGCAGTAGTATTGAGGGCAGCAGTAGCAGGGGCAGCAGTAGTAGTGAGGGCGGCAGGTGCAAGCAGCAGTAGCAGCAGTAGTATTGAGGGCAGCAGTAGTAGCAGCAGTAGTAGTGAGGGCAGCAGTAGCAGGGGCAGCAGTAGTAGTGAGGGAAGCAGTAGCAGGGGCAGCAGTAGTAGTGAGGGCAGCAGTAGTAGTGAGGGAAGCAGTAGCAGGGGCAGCAGTAGTAGTGAGGGCAGCAGTAGTAGTGAGGGAAGCAGTAGTAGTGAGGGCAGCAGTAGCAGGGGCAGCAGTAGTAGTGAGGGAAGCAGTAGCAGGGGCAGCAGTAGTAGTGAGGGCAGCAGTAGTAGTGAGGGAAGCAGTAGCAGGGGCAGCAGTAGTAGTGAGGGAAGCAGTAGCAGGGGCAGCAGTAGTAGTGAGGGCAGAAGCAGCAGTAGTGAGGGCAGCAGGAGTAGTAGTGAGGGCAGAAGCAGCAGTAGTAGTAGTGAGGGCAGAAGCAGCAGTAGTAGTGAGGGAGGAAGCAGCAGTAGTAGTGAGGGCGGAAGCAGCAGTAGTAGTGAGGGTGGAAGCAGCAGTAGTAGTGAGGGCAACAAAAGCAAGCAGCAGAAGCAGCAGTAGTAGTGAGGGCAGCAGGAGCAGGCAGCAGTAGCAGCAGTAGTAGTGAGGGAGCAGGCAGCAGTAGTAGCAGTAGTAGTAGTAGTGAGGGCAGCAGCAGTAGTAGCAATAGTAGTGAGGGCAGCAGGAGCAAGCAGCAGTAGCAGCAGTAGTAGCAATAGTAGTGAGGGCAGCAGGAGCAAGCAGCAGTAGCAGCAGTGGCTGTTTGTCACTTAATGAAGGCCTGCATTCTTTGGGCCCAGGAGCTGGGTGCCTGCCAGTCCTCCGGCCACTGAGTGCCATTTTATTAAGAACAAAATGGACCCTATGAAAGGAGCAAAGCCTGGACCTGCACAGGTCTGAGCCAGGGAAAAAACAAACAAGGCTGCCACCTTAAAGAGACAGGAGCCACCTTAAAGACATTGAAGTTACTTTTAGTATATAGGTGCCATCTTAAAGACATATAGGGGCTACCATCACTAGACAGGAGTCCCTTTAAAGACACAGGCGCTACCTAAAGATATAGTACAAATTTTTTGAAAATAGCAACCATCTTCCCAAACGTCCTCCCGCTTGCTATTTTCCGCCTTCCCTACGCCCATGGCTATAAATTCCTACAACCAGCGGGCGAATGGAGTTTGCCATTCAAGACGTGATTTTGCATCTCTGGCGGGTAGCCCCCCACTCATAAGACTGCTATAAGCCTTTGGCGGTCCGCTTTTGCATCTCTGGCGTTTAGCCTCCACTCAGAAGACAGCTATAAGCCCTAGGCCGGCCATCTAGCCATGAGTTCATTTAAAAAGACAATAGCAAGGAATTTCTCTCATCTCAAATTCAGCCTGCCACCTTCCAGCTAAACACAGCCAGCCGGAGGCTGCAGGCTGTTTTTGTTGTTTCTATAAATACCTGACATTTGTTGTGATTTTGATTTGATTTATTTGCTCATTTAAAAACACAACACAACCACACATGTGGACATAATGCATTTACAGTCATTTAGTATGACCCCAAAAACACACGGAATCATTTACAGTCATTTAGTATGACCCCAAAAACACACTGAATCATTTACAGTCATTTAGTATGACCCCAAAAACACACTGAATCATTTACAGTCATTTAGTATGACCCCAAAAACACACGGAATCATTTACAGTCATTTAGTATGACCCCAAAAACACACTGAATCATTTACAGTCATTTAGTATGACCCCAAAAACACACTGAATCATTTACAGTCATTTAGTATGACCCCAAAAACACACTGAATCATTTACAGTCATATAGTATGACCCCAAAAACACACTGAATCATTTACAGTTTAAGTAGGTTAAAGGGAAACTTTACCATTTCCAACGTCATTCATCCTCACCAGCACCACCCCAACATGGTGAAAATGGTGGGTTTCTATGTTTGTAGTAAAAAAATACATGGGAAGATAAGTGTTTCCAATGACATCATCGGTGTGTATTGTGTGATTTTGACCAATTGTGAGTAGGCAATGCCGAACTAATTGTCTAATTGGTTGATGATGTCGCTTATCTTGATATATTTTACTACAAAACATAGAACCATGCATTTTCACATACAGTTGAAGTCGGAAGTTTACACACACTTGGTCGGAGTCATTAAAACTCGTTATTCAACCACTCCACAAATTTCTTGTTAACAAACTATAGTTTTGGCAAGTCGGTTAGGACATCTAATTTGTGCATGACATAAGTCATTTTTCCAACAATTGTTTACAGACAGATTATTTCACCACTGTATCACAAATCCAGTGGGTCAGAAGTTTACATCCACTGAATTGACTGTGCCTTTAAACAGCTTGGAAAATTCCAGAAAATTATGTCATGGCTTTAGAAGCTTCTGATTGACTCATTTACATAATTTGAGTCAGTTGGAGGTGTACCTGTGGATGTATTTCAAGGCCTAACTTCAGACTCAGTGCCTCTTTTCGTGACATCAAAAGAAAAGACCTCAGATTTAAAAAAATAATAATTTTAGATCTCCACAAGTCTGGTTCATCCAAACTCCTGAAGGTACCACGTTCATCTGTACAAACAATAGTACGCAAGTATAAACACCATGGGACCATGCATCCGTCATACCACTCAGGAAGGAGACGCGTTCTGTCTCCTAGAGATGAACCTACTTTGGTGCCAAAAGTGCAAATCAATCCCAGAACAGCAGCAAAGGACCTTGTGAAGATGCTGGAGGAAACAGGTACAAAATTATTTATATCCACAGTAAAAAAGAGCCACTGCTCCAAAACCGCCATAAAAAAGACAGAATACGGTTTGCAACTGTACATGGGGACAAAGATGGTACTTTTTGGAGAAATGTCCTCTGGTCTGATGAAACAAAAGTAGAACTGTTTGGCCATAATGACCATCGTTAGGTTTGGAGGAAAAAGGGGAGGCTTGCAAACCAAAGAGCACCATCCCAACCGTGAAGCACGGGGGTGGCAGCATCATGTTGTGGGGGTGCTTTGCTGCAAGAGGGACTGGTGCACTTCACAAAATAGATGGCGTCATGAGGAGGAAAATTACGTCGATATTTTGAAGCAACATCTCAAGACATCAGTCAGGAAGTTAAAGCTTGGTCGGAAATCGGTCTTCCAAATGGACAATGACCCCAAGCATACTTCCAAAGTTGAGGCAAAAGGACAACAAGGTCAAGGTATTGGAGTGGCCATCACAAAGCCCTGACCTCAATCCTAAAGAAAATTTGTGGGCAGAACTGAAAAAGCGTGTGCGAGCAAGGAAGCCTACAAACCTGACTCAGTTACCCCAGCTCTGTCACGAGGAATCTGCCAAAATTCACCCAACTTATTGTGGGAAGCTTGTGGAAGGCTACCCAAAATGTTTGAACCAAGTTAAACAATTTAAAGGCAATGCTACCAAATACTAATTGAGTGTTTGTAAACTTCTGACCCACTGGGAATGTGATGAAAGAAATAAAAGATGAAATAAATCATTCTCTCTACTATTATTCTGACATTCTTTCATACTTGATAGCTAGTAGCTTTTGGGAAAGAACTTTTTAATACATTTTATTTATTACCACCGAACGTTTGTAAATACCAAACAATAATATACTAGTGGCACCCATTATGTTGATACACACTACCGGTCAAAGGTTTTAGAACACCTTCTCATTCAAGTGTTTTTCTTTATTTTTTACTATTTTCTACATTGTAGAATAATAGTGAAGACATCCAAACTATGAAATAACACATATGGAATCATGTAGTAACCAAACATTTGTAAGTATTAACTTTTAAGAAGGCACACCTGTTAATTGAAATGCATTCCAGGTGACTACCTCATGAAGCTGGTTGAGAGAATGCCAAGAGTGTGCAAAGCTGTCATTACGGCAAAGGGTGGCTATTTGAAGAATCTCAAATATATACTATATTTTGATTTGTTTAACACTTTTTTGGTTACTACATGTGTTATTTCGTAGTTTTGATGTCTTCACTATTATTCTACAATGTAGAAAATAGTAATAAAAAAAAACAACTATTGAATTAGTAGGTGTTTTAAAACTTTTGACCGGTAGTGTAGGTAGATTAGCTAGCCTGGATTTAGCTAGCCTGGATTTTAGCTAGCCTGGATTTTGAATTGTGTACGGAGTGGCTCATTTGTGGAATACAATAGACCTAGTTAACGAGCTAAATTAGCTCGCTATTATTTTTATTTATATAAACCAATGCGCTTACATTTGTTTCATTTTTAGATTTCACATCTGTTCATGCACCATATTGGAATGAAAGGTTTGTTTGCTCAAGTAAGTAAAGTTACTGCTTTCCTTCATTCGGGAGTAGTTTTACTTGTGTAGCGTTAACGTCAACGAGGACAATAACTCAAGCAAGCTAGCTGGTTAACTTCACCTGGCTAGCTTGCTAATGCTAGCTAGCTAGCTAGAAATGTAAACTTGACTGTTGTTAGCTAAATAATGGTAAATACTGTTAAGTTGGCTAGTTTACTATCAGATTGTGTCCTTGCTAGCCGAGTTACTTAGCTATCTTCCTAAAGTTAAATTGTTTTCCTAGCTAACAACATTGACTAACATTATATGTAGCTATATTCAGAGGAGAAAAAATCTGGTTTGTCTTTCCATTTGGGCAATGGCCAGTCTCAGCATCGTATTTAGCAGAATACCATGTGGATGTGTTAACCATGGAGGTATGTAACGTTACATTCACTTAGCCCAGATGAGACTTTGCCTATCTGTTCTTTCTTGCACAATATTTACTTAATTTCAATGTAACATTATTGTTTAAAGTTTGGGCTGCAGAAACAAAGTTAAGAAAATAACTGTTACCAACAAATGTAAATACTTATTGGAAATATCTGCCATCTGCCTTTATACGGTCACATTAAATGTATATAAAAGATAGGGGGTTGGCGAGAGAAATGTTAACAGTGTGCAATTTCTAATACTTAACAGGTGCCAAGGACCTGAAGTCGACCGTGTGGCGGATCCTACCCTTGCATTCTGTCAAACCGTCTTGCCATCGCCACAACCTGGACTAAGGGGAGGGGAGGTGGCCTGTTTCAGAGACTTGTTTCTGAAGACCATTTCTTCACAGTAAATCTTTATATTATTCAAATGTGTCATTTTTTTTCCTCTACTTTTGAGTCAATTCTTAAACTCGTTGCAAGACCATGTGCGATTCAAATGTAAATCAATGTTCATTCTTTGTGTATCGGAGCCATTCAGGAGAACCCTGCAACCCAGGATGCTGTGGATCCAGAGTAGCTGAAACGGGCATCCGATTGTGAAGGCGGGAGGCGGCGTCTCGCACAAGGGAGAGGAATCCACTGCATTGAGGTTCAACATCAAGTCTCAGACCACCTGTCTCAAATCCAGCCTCTACCCACAAGCCACAAGACTGCTCCAACAGCTGAACCCTGGGCTGACTACTGCACTCTACCACACACTTACCATTTACTCATATTCTGTACACATTGAAATCAGTTTATTCTACTGGAACCATGCAATAGTTATGTCACCTTACTGCGCAACTAATGTATTGTATATACGTTCATATAATTCTATGATGCAACTGCACTGTAATTATCCCACTCACTGTGCACATGGGCAAACAAAGCTTCTAGATCCCTATAGGATATCTCTTTTAATCTTATTTTTGTTTACATCTTATTTCCTTTTAGCTGCGTGCCTCTTGTACTTGATTTAGTTTATTTAGTCGTTTTTATAAGTATGTTATATATTTATGTAACTTATTTGAACTGAGATGTATTTAACATGTGGACACAAACGCAGATGCAAAGGTACTGAAAACGTATTATGACAAGTATGAGGAATACGTCATTCCCAATGCAAACCCGTTTTTTGCTAGATACAAGTTTCAAGAAAAGCTACAAGGTGTTAGCGAGTCCGCCAAGCATGTTGTTACCGAGGTAAAGTTTCTAGTTGAAAACTGTAACTAGCCAAACAGTGACGAGATGGTTAGAGTCAGATTGTTTTTGCTACGAACTCACCTAAAGTGCGTGAAAAGCTATTGAGTCATGGCTCATCTGATTTTACTTTCAAAAAAGCCATAGACATTGTGCACTCACACAAGCTAGCACAGGAACAGTTGAGGACCATGGTTAGCAATAGCAACAGAGCTAACGCTGCTACAGCTAGTCAGGCAGTACATGCAATTTGCCAAAGAGAACACGGAGGATACAGAACCGACACAAAGTGTCAGAGCTACGGAAACTTTGCTAGGGGCAGCAGGGATATCGCAAAGAGGAACAAAATATGTGGAATTTGCGCTAAAGAACACGATGACAACGAGGAACTTCCAGCAAAAAAAAGGCAGTGCAACAATTGTAAGAGATTCACAAAAGTATGTCGAGCACAAACACAGCAGCCACAGCGCAGGATGAGAACTGTGCATGCTGTAGATGAGGACAGGGCTACAGAGCAGATGGACTAACTGTGCATAGACTTCCACAAGACAGCAGATTGGAACAAACAGTGAGCTAAGTTAGATTTACAGTGAGCAAAGTTAGATTTAAACTGGATACAGGTTCAGGAATATGTTTGGCAGTGCAGTACTCAAACCAGCAACATGTCGACTAACAGGGTATGGTGGTGAACCACTGGATGTTAAAGGGACATGTAACTTGAAATGTAGAGATAAGGACACTGCAGTCATGCTAGTGTTCTACGTTGTCAGTACACAAGCGCCACCCGTCTTAGGGATGAGAGTTTGCCTAGACATGGATTTAATCAAACTGGTGTTGCCTGTCAATGCAAATACAACACTGAGTGAAACACAGAATTTAACATTATGGAGGAGTTCTCTGACATGTTTCAAGTAGTTCCCAGGAGAATGCAGCATCTGCATCGACCACAAGCCGACTCCAGTCGTGTATCCACCACGGAGGATCCCATTCACGCTACGAACTCGCATGAAAGCTCAGCTGGCAGTCGTGGAGAAGGGCAAGATCATTGTAAAGGAGACTGAGCCTACAGTGGGGTCAATGCACTGGTGGTAAGGGAAAAGCCGCTCACTGGAGAACTGATGGTATGCCTAGACCTCCAAGACCTGAACAAGGCAAGTTAATTCAGAGACCACACTACTCACTCCCGAGGTTGGACGATGTCAAACCAAAGCTGGCTAGGGCACAGTACCTCAGCGCCCTCGATGCATTATCAGGTTTCTGGGCGATTAAACTAAAAGAAGAATCTACCAAGTTAACAACATTCATCACTGTAGTTGGCTACCACAGGTTCCTGAGGCTCCCCTTCGGCATCACCTCAGAGCAGAACGAGTTTCAGAGGAGGGTTGATGAGACATACGAAAGCGAAGAAACAACCTCCTGGTGTATGGCCATACCAAGGATGAACACGACGCCAACCCAAGAGCCATGCTGGAGAGAACCAGAGAGACAGGGCTGAAGCTCAACCCAGAGAAAAGCTTAATCTGCGTACCAGAGGTGAGGTATTTCGGACACAGGCTGACACCAGATGGCAAGAAACCGAGTCCGGAGGTGAAGGCGATCAAGGAGATGGGGCTGCCGATCAAGGAGATGGAGCTGAGATGGAGACCATTCAGGGGATGATCAACTACCTTGCCATGTTTTCTCCCAGACTGTCAGAGGTAAACGTACCACTATGTCAGTGTCACGTTCGTCGTAAGAATTATCGGACCAAGGAGCAGAGTGATATGGTTTCCACATGTTTGATAACTGAAACACACAAAAACAATAAAGAATGAACGAAACGTGAAGACAATGGAGTGCTCACTGGCAACTACACATAAACAAGATCCCACAAACACAGGTGGGAAAAATAACTACTTAAATATGATCCCCAATTAGAGAAAACGATTACCAGCTGCCTCTAAATGGGAATCATACAAAACACCAACATAGAAAAAGAGAGTAGAACACAACATAGATATACTAGATCATCCTCTAGTCACTCCCTGACCTACTACACCATAGAGAAACAATGGCTCTCTATGGTCAGGGCGTGACAGTACCCCCCCCCTCCAAAGGTGCGTACTCCGGCCACAAAATCTGAAACCAAATGGGGAGGGTAGGGGGGTTGACTAGTGTCGGTGGCGACTCCGGAGTGGGGCAAAGTACCCACTCAGCTCGCGGATCTGCAAGCATCGGTGGCGGCTCTGGTGCGGGACAAAGAACCCGCTCAGCTCGCGGATCCACCAGCTTTGGTGGCAGCTCTGGTGCGGGCCGAAGAACCCGCTCATCCCGCAGATGCAGCCATGGACCCGGGCTGAACACTGTGCCTGGACTGGACCTCGGTGTCAAGGAAGGCTCCTGACATGGAGCGGGACTGGACACCAGCCCTGGCCTGGATATCGGTGCAGAGGAAGGCTTCTAACATGGAGCGGGACTGGCTCCACGTATCTGGCCTCCAGTGCGCCTCCCCAGTCCGGTACGTCCTGTGTCTCCTCCTCGCACTCTCCCTGAAGTGCGTGTTCCCAGCCCGGTACGTCCTGTGCCTGCTTCCTGCACTCGCCCTGAAGGGCCAGAGATGGTAAGGGAGGCATTGGGGAAGTTAGGAGAGAGTGAGATGAGAGAGATGCTGTGCAAGTGTGTTCTGCTCAACATCCGACCAGGGGATCCGGTTAGCAGTCTGGTGCAACTTGGGCTGGCTCCACCCTTCTGGTCTCCAGTGCGTCTCCTCAGTCCGGTAGGTCATGTGCCTGCTCCCCGCACTCGCCCTTAAAAGCGTGTCACCAGTCCGGTGCAACCTGTACCGGCCCCACGCATCAGGCCTCCAGTGCGCCTCCCAAGTCCGGTAAGTCCTGTGTCTCCTCCTCGCACTCACCCTGAAGTGCGTGTCCACAGTCCGGTGCCACCTGTGCCGGCTCCACACATCAGGCCTTCAGTGCGCCTTCCCAGTCCAGTACGTCCTGTACCTGCTCCACGCACTGGGCTAAGTGCACGTCCACAGTCCGGGAACCTCCTGCGACGGTCCACAGTCCGGAACCTCCTGCGACAGTCCACAGACTGGATGCTTGTATTCCAGCAGATGAAAGGCATCACACAAGAACCAGGCCCTGTACTCACCTACTTTGACCCCCACAAGGAGTTGCGTCTCGCAAGTTAATGCAACCAAAAGTGGATTAAGAGCAGTCCTCCTACAAGAAGACATGATATGACGCATGATACTACAGCTGCAAAAGTACGAACATCATCATCATGCACCGCCCTGGGAAAGACATTCCAGTAGCAAACACCCTGTCCAGGAAGTCAATCACATACAATGGCATGAGGGCATGGATACACAAGTACACACAGTTATCAGCAATGTTACGGTGAGGGACAGCCAACTAACTGAAATCAGAGAAGCTACAGCTCAAGACGAGCAACTCTCCACACTGAAACAGCCCATTCAGGCAGGTTGGCCTGAATCAAGAGAAAAATGCCCAACCACTGTTGTTGAGTACTGGAACCACTGTTGTTGAGTACTGGAACCACTGTTGTTGAGTACGGGAACCACTGTTGTTGAGTACTGGAACCACTGTTGTTGAGTACTGGAACCACTGTTGTTGAGTACTGGAACCACTGTTGTTGAGTACTGGAACCACTGTTGTTGAGTACTGGAACCACTGTTGTTGAGTACGGGAACCACTGTTGTTGAGTACGGGAACCACTGTTGTTGAGTACGGGAACCACTGTTGTTGAGTACTGGAACCACTGTTGTTGAGTACGGGAACCACTGTTGTTGAGTATGGGAACCACTGTTGTTGAGTACTGGAACCACTGTTGTTGAGTACTGGAACCACTGTTGTTGAGTACTGGAACCACAGAGACGAGATCTCTGAGCTGGATGGTATCCTGTTAAAAGGTGAGAAAATCATTGTGCCGCACACACTCAGACAAGACATGCTCAAACTCATACACACACATCGGCACATCGGAATGGAGAAATGTAACCAACGGGCTAAAGGCATTCTATTTTGGCCAGGCATGGGAAAAGAGAGAGAGTCAATGGTGGAGGCTTATTACACATGCTTAGAGCACCGCAGCTCTAACCCCTCCCCCCAAAAATCACACCCCATCCCTGAGTGGCCATGACAAGTCGTTGCCACAGATCTATTCAACATAGTCCTCGCCATTCTATGTAGTCGCTGTAGATTACTACAGTAGGACACTTTGGGCTTGAGAGACAATACAGCACCACTTCATCAGCAGTCATAAAAACTTAAAGCTATGTTTTCTAGGGAAGGAATTGCAGAGATTCTGCGTAGCGACAATGGGCTGTGTCACATGCATAGGACTTCACACATCACAACCAGCCCCCATTACCCACAAAGCAACAGGCTTGTGGGGGGGAGGAAAAATGTCCAAACAGTGAAATTCATGCTGGAGAAAGCAAGAGCAGAGAGGAAGAACTCGTACCTCTCCCTGCTGGAGTATGGAAACACTTCCGTGCATAATCTGACGTCACCTGCACAGCTGTTGGTGAGCAGAAGGCTACGCTCCATCCTCCCTACCACAGGTAAACAGCTGCAGCCACAGGTGGTGTCAGATAATTGTGCGTGCCAGGAGAGAACAGTACCAACGCAAACAGAAACTCTACTACGACACTGCTCTGCAAGCAGAAGACACTGTCCGCAACCAACGACATGACACAGGAAACCTGCCACCATCATCGAAATGGCAGGTACTGAAAGGTTATATCACATTAAAACCAATGAGGGCCAATCTTAAAACAGAAACCACCCACCGCCACATCCTGCAAACAAAAGAAAATGCACCACACACAAACATCCAACAGGTGGAGCCAGAAACCGTTCAAACACAACCACTGGAAGTGGCTGAAAACACAACACAGTCACTCTTGTGGGCCAACACAAGGTCTCACTACCAGGTCAGGCCGCTTTGTCAGACCAAAGACTATGATTAACCTGTAAATGGTGTAGGTCAGATCGCTGCCCCGATGCACACTGTTCTACACACACACTCAAAAAAGAGAGGAAAATAAAATGTTATGAAAACGTTTTGTTCAACATGTTAAAGATTGTTCAATTAAGTACATGTTGAGGTGTACATGTTTATCACAGGTTTTATCCTGAATGCCTTACTTACCTGAATATTTTATTCAGCAAATACAAATGTTTACAAGTTGAAACTGCTAACAGGTATCCTGAAAAGTACTTGGTAAAAATACAGTCATATGTATATGGTTGAATTCAATGCATACTTGTTATCTTTGAAAGAAGGGAGATGTAATATCCTGCTAGGATATATTATGTTCTGTGTGATTACGTCTAGCCTATCACATGCTGTATCATTGGCATAAAGGTCACGCAAGTTTATGTCAAGCGCACGTATGTCACTTTTGGATCAAGATGGCGAAAGAAACAAGTCAATTCAACATTTGTTGTCGAGCCCTTCCCTTTAATTAGACACTAAGAGTGACAGTTAAGCGTAAATATAACATAGAAATGACTTTTAGTAGATAGGAGCATCCTGAAGGACATAAGAGCCACCTTAAAGACACAGAAGCTACATTAAAGACATAAGAGCCACCGTAAAGACATAGAAGCTACATTAAAGACATAAGAGCCACCGTAAAGACATAGAAGCTACATTAAAGACATAAGAGCCACCATAAAGACATAGAAGCTACATTAAAGACATAAGAGCCACCTTAAAGACATAGGAGCCACTGTAAATACATAGAAGCTACATTAAAGACATAAGAGCCACCTTAAAGACATAAGAGCTATAAATCAGTCAATAGAAATAAATTCATTAGGCCGTAATCTATGGAGATCACATGACTGGGAATATAGATGTGCATCTGTTGGTCACAGATACCTTAAAAGAGGTAGGGGCATGGATCAGAAAACCAGTCAGTATCTGGTGTGACCACCGTTTGCCTCATGCAGCACGACACATCTCCTTCACATAGAGTTGATCAGGCTGTTGATTGTGGCCCGTGGAGTGTTGTCCCACTCCTCTTCAATGGATGTGCAAAGTTGCTCGATAATGGCAGGAACTGGAACACGCTGTCGTACACGTCGATCCAGAGCATCCCAAACATGCTCAATGGGTGACATATCTGGTGAGTATGCAGGCCTTGGAAAAACTGGAACATTTTTAGCTTCCAGGAATTGTGTACAGATCTTTGCGACTTGGGGCCGTGCATTACCATGCTGGAACATGAGGTGAGGGTGGCAAATGAATGGCATGACAATGGGCCTCAGGATATCGTCACAGTATTCAAATTGCCATTGATAAAATGCAATTGTGTTCGTTGTCCGTAGCTTATGCCTGCCTATACCATACATTAAAGATTTGGGAGCCACCTCAACGACATGGGAGCCACCTCAAAGACATGGGAGCCACCTCAAAGACATGGGAGCCACCTCAAAGACATGGGAGCCACCTCAACGACATGGGAGCCACCTCAACGACATGGGAGCCACCTCAACGACATGGGAGCCACCTCAACGACACGGGAGCCACCTCAAAGACATGGGAGCCACCTCAAAGACATGGGAGCCACCTCAAAGACATGGGAGCCACCTCAAAGACATGGGAGCCACCTCAACGACATGGGAGCCACCTCAAAGACATGGGAGCCACCTCAAAGACATGGGAGCCACCTCAAAGACATGGGAGCCACCTCAAAGACATGGGAGCCACCTCAAAGACATGGGAGCCACATCAAAGACATGGGAGCCACCTCAAAGACATGGGAGCCACCTCAAAGACATGGGAGCCACCTCAACGACATGGGAGCCAAAGACATAGGAACTATCTTTAGTAGATAGGACCTAGTTAAAATATATCTTCAGTAAATAGGAGCTACCGTAAACAGAAATAATGTAAATAGACAGAGGCCACCTTAAACAGATCTCCTTAAAAAGACATGGGTCACTATGAACCAGACTCAGGAGGAGGTGTGATTTTAACCCCCAGAGTTTTGCAGGTATCTGTGAGCTCTCACAGACATGTCATTAGAGCTGAATAAGGTAATTTTTTTGGGGGGGGGTTTCACTGCACTAGACAGACAGAAAGACAGAGACAGACTTGTGCATACACCCACACTGACATACACAGACCCCTTAAACGAACGTAAGGCCCAGTACTTGGGGAATGGGAAGGGGGAGAGGGTGAGGCTGGCAAAGACAATGTGGTGTTTGTTTGTATACAGTGCTGTCAAACCAAACAAGTCTGGCCTTTTCTACAGACCACCCCCCCCCTGCCCACCTTCATGATACACACCATATTTCACGCGGATGAAAAGCAGGGCCTTGCATCTCATTAGGAGATAGAGAAGATGAACGGTAATTGAACAAATTCTACCATCATTGAATCAAAGTGCTTATGTCTGCTGTCGTAACCGTGATGTATTGTGCAATGATTGTGGTTATTGTGGGTATAACAATCATGTGTCAGGTTATGAGTAACGATGGTTGGATGTAATGTCTGTTTAATACACTATATGGAAGGTAAATAGGGTTAACTAGTAACACGAGGACATTCATTTCTATGACTGCCAACGTGATATTACAACAGTTAAGGACGGCAGAGAAACAACACTTGCAGCACGGTGGAGGTAGAACATAAATATAGGCCTGTACTTTGCTCAGGTAAAAAAAAATGTGAACTAATGCCTGTTCCTCTGAATGATGAAAAAAAAACTATGTGGCAAAAACTAATGTGTTTCCATGGCGATAAACACAGGCTAGATGGTGTAAAATACGAAAGCACGCACACACACTCACACACACACACACTACCTATCCCGTTGCTCCCGAGTGACGCAGCGGTCTAAGGCACGACATGTCAGTGCTAGAGGCGTCACTACAGGACCGAATCCAAGCTGTATCACATCCGGCCGTGATTGGGAGTCCCATGGGGCAGCGCACAATTGGCCCAGCGTCGTCTTAAGTAGGCCGTCATTGTAAATAAGAATTTGTTCTTAACTGACTTGCCTAGTTAAATAAAGGTTAAATAATAAATCAAATGTTAAAACAATCCCGGTGGCATCAACAGATGGCAGGAAGGCTTCGAGGTGACAGACATTGCAATGATCAACCAGATTCACTTTCAAACAAAACGCAAAATGTCACTTTATGGAAGCATGAAGCAGCGTGTATATTTTCTACAGCGGCATAAAATAGTATAGAATTGAATCACACACACCAGACACCCACACACTGACATACAAAACAGTGGACCACAGAGACAGAGTGAGATACAGAAAAGTCCCTCGTACACACACACACACACACACACCCAATGGGCTGCAAGGGGAACACAGTGACCGGTGTGGGTGCCGGCAGTGTGCAGTGTGGTGGGAGCCCAGCCAACATCTGGCTTTCATATCATTTACTAACCGCTTTGTGTGTGATCCCAGTCATCCCACCAGCACGTGGGCGTCTGGGAGAGAAGAGACGGCGGTGGTTTGTGTGTGGGTGTGTGTGTGTGTGTGTGAGTGCACATGCGTTTTGTGTGTGTGTGTCAGATTATGCTTCAGTGATGCGTGTGTATATCAGTGCATAGCTACACGCAAGTTAAAGAATTATATCTCTCTTTGTCTACGTGTGTCCAAAGGCACGCGAGTATGAACGTTCAAATATGAGTATGTATGCTTACAATTCATTCCCACATATATCAAGGCCACATCAAACGAGATTGTGTGTTTGAGCCATTACGAGAAGACCCATTATGAGAAGACCAGTAACCAGTGAGCGTCTCTCACAGACCGCAGCATCCTGACCACACTGGGACGACCATCCCCCCCCCCACACACACACACACTAATCTAACAGTCACGGTCCTCTTAACCACAAGCCCTGTTCAAATGGTCACCACAGAGGCCAGCGCAGAGCAGAACGGTGGACGCCAACACACCATCTCAGGGACAAACATGTTGAAAACACACACGCGAAAACCAAACAAACAAATGTATAGTCACTTACACATAACATATACAGTGTATACCGTTTAGCAGACGCTTTAATCGAAAGCGACTTAAAGTCATGTGTGCATACGTTTTACGTATGGGTGGTCTAGGAAAACGAACCCACAACCTTGGTGTTACAAGCTCCATGCTCTACCAACTGAATTACAAAGGACCACACACACACACACACACACACACACACACAAGTACGGGAACAGCTCCTGTGTAATACTTCCTGGTGTCCAGTCATACTTGACTAGACAAACTACGATGACAGATGGGTATGCGAGTAGCTCCCATTACCAAGAAATAATTACATTTGGACTGAGGTCAGGACGGAGTAAGGAGGAAAGTCACAAGACAATACACAAACACACAAACAGTACTAATCTACATACTCATTCACTCAAACACCCACTCTTTCTCACACACACACACACACCCTGAATTCTCATGATCCGAGACAGGAAGTTAGCTGTGGGTGAGTGAAGAGCATAACTAGTGTTATTCCTGCGGTGGACAGACGTCAATTTTGAGGAAATTGCGTCCCATTATTGGAAAGTGTTACCGGAATGTCAATTAAGGGGGAAGTTTTTAACCTCCGCCACACAAATAAACAGCCTGCCCGCTCCCCCATTAAAGGCAGTGTCAGCACAGACAGAGAGTCTGGAGGGTAAGGAGAGGGAGAGGAGGCCCAACCAGGGAGGATGGGGGTAGAGGTGGTGGAAGGGGGGTGGGAGAGACGAAGCACTTCTATCCCACAAAGGGCTGCTTTCTTTCCCCTTCATGTCTCCAGCCCCTCTCTCTCTCTCACACACACTTTCTCCAGGGCTTCCTCCAGACCGAGAGCCAAGGCCCGGCCCAGTCCTGGCCCACTCAGAGTGATCTTCACATGGGCTTTGGATGGTTGGATGGTGGGGTCAGAGAGGGAACTGAAATTGATCTATTATACCACTGCTGGAGGGGAGGAGGATGAGGTGAAGGGGAGGTTGTTGTTAAGGCCCGAAGGAATCTATAGTGTTGTTATTGTACTGTGCTACTTCAAAAACACGGTGGGCACTAAACCAAATAAACTCAGTGTGGGGAGAGAGAGAGAGACAGAGAGAGAGAGGGACGGATAGATGGAGTGTGTGTGAGAGAGAGAGAGAGAGAGAGGGATGGATAGATGGATAGATGGAGTGTGTGTGTGAGAGAGAGAGAGAGAGAGAGAGAGAGGGAGGGATAGATAGATGGAGTGTGTGTGGGAGAGAGAGAGAGAGGGATGGATAGATGGAGTGTGTGTGAGAGAGAGAGAGAGAGAGAGAGAGAGAGAGAGGGATGGATAGATGGATAGATGGAGTGTGTGTGAGAGAGAGAGAGAGAGAGGGAGGGATGGATAGATGAAGTGTGTGTGTGAGAGAGAGAGAGAGAGAGAGAGAGGGATGGATAGATGGAGTGTGTGTGTGTGAGAGAGAGAGAGAGAGAGAGAGAGAGAGGGATTGATAGATGGAGTGTGTGTGTGTGAGAGAGAGGGATGGATAGATGGAGTGTGTGTGTGTGAGAGAGAGAGAGAGAGAGAGAGAGAGAGAGAGAGAGATGGATAGATCGTGTGTGTGTGAGAGAGAGAGAGAGAGAGAGAGAGAGAGAGAGAGAGAGAGAGAGAGGGATGGATAGATGGAGTGTGTGTGTGAGAGAGAGAGAGAGAGAGAGAGAGAAGGTGAAGGAGAGGAATGGCGAGAGAGGGAGGAGGAATGGCAGCTATATGTCCCAGTCTGTTGCCCTCAGAGCAGTGTGGCCAGAAGGGAGCTGCTGCCTGGAGACTTTATAGGCCTTTTCACATCTCTAATGGGCCTTGAAATTGTTGAGATTGTTCTGGTGTGAAGGACCCTCCTCAACACCACTACCTACCAGACTGGATTGGAGGAGAGCAGAGGAGAGGGGATGAGAGGAGAGGGGATGAGAGCAGAGGAGAGGGGATGAGAGGAGAGGAAAGGAAAGGGGGGGAGACAACAACACGAGAGGATACAATGATACCACATCATACGATCATGTTTACAGCAAATCACTGATACGATTACTTTTTAAATGTTGCCTTTGTTTCCTTCAAAGGGAACAAAGGCCAAAAAGTGAAATATTTTAAGGCAACACCCGACGAGTTTGATTTGGATCTAATATTGTCATAAACTGGAGCTGAGAGTTTCTTGGATCAGGGGATATAAGCGTAGAGTGATTCTGCAAGGTCAAATGAAGAGAGGGAAAAAATGTGAAAAGGAGTGAAAAGGAGAGAATGGGAGGAGAGGTTAGGCTATGAGAGTTATTTAACAATTCCCGTAAGTGCTTTTTCTGATGCAATCTCAATGATCCTCGAGATGCAGTGGTGTCAAAAAACCTGCCCCTGCCCCCAGCCGAAAGAAGATTAGAGCTGAAGAGGAGAAAAAGGGAGCAAGGGGGAAGGGGCAACCCTGTATCTACATACTTAATGAACACAATTTCACTGGGTTACCATCAGCAACCAAAGTGGCCACAGAAAACATTCCCATGCCATTCTTTCCTAGTCCCCTCTGTGTGTGTGCGTGCGTGCGTGCGTGCGTGTGCGCACACCCGTATCTGTGTGCGCACTCGTGTGTCTGGGAGAGTGAGTTTGCCTGGATGTGCAGAAAATGTGCCATTTTTCTCTCGCTTTCTGGCTGTAGTTTTCAGGTCCAGGGTGGAGGGCCATCTTAAGGCCTCTTTGTGCAGACTCTTTTCACACACATTAATGCAGTCCCCTCGGCGTAAGCCATAGAGCCGGAGAGAGGGACGGGGGGAAGGAGGGAGGGAGACATGAAAAAGAGAAGAGGAGGTTGAAGGTGTGACAAGGGTAGAGTGAACGTATGACCCATCACTCAGTGGATTTATGTAGCTGTTACACCAAGGGTGATTTTGTGAGTTTCCGCATATATCCGGTATCCGGTCTTATGTCTTAGACCCACTCCAACCGATCCAAGGAAGATGCCATGTCCATCACCATTAACGCAGCCGTAACACATCGGGACAAGAGGAACGCCTGTTAGAATGATGTTCATAGACTACAGTTCAAAATTCCACACTACTGTTCCCTCCAGGCTCGACGTCAAGCTCAGAGCCCGGAGTCTGAACATCACCCTCTGCAACTGGACCCTGGACTTTCTGACGGGCAGACCACAGGCTGTGAGGATAGGCAACAACACCTCCTCCACACTGACTCTTAACACACGGGGGAACCCCAAGGGGTGTGTCCTCAGTCATCTGCTGTGCACGCCACCGACTCCATCATCTGCACGCCACCGACTCCATCATCTGCACGCCACCGACTCCATCATCAGGTTTCCTGACGAAACCTCGGGTTGTAGGCCTGAGAACCAACAACGACGAGTCAGCCTATAGGGAGATAAATTAACTGGCATTGCGGTGTCATGAAAACAACCTCTCCCTCAACGTCAGAAAATATAGCAGGATAAAGCAGAGGAGGGAACATGTCCCGGTCCACATAAATGGGACTGTAGTAGAGAGAGTCACGAGTTTTAAGTTCCTCAGCCTCATCACCGAGGACTTGTCATGGACCAACAACAGACTTGTCATGGACCAACAACACCACCACTCTTGTCAAGAGGGTGCAAGAGCGTCTCTACGTCCTAAGGCGGCTGAACGTGGCATCTCCAAATACTACTGCTGCACCATCGAGAGCGTCCTGACCGGTTGCATCACGGCCTGGTACGGGAATTGGGAAAAGGGGATACCTAGTCGAAATGGGTCTTCCGCATTTACCCCAATCCCTCTGAATCAGAGGCGCTGCCTTAACCACCCATCCACAATCGTTGTTGGGGATTAACTGCCTTGGTCAAACAACGGCAGATTTTTCCACCTTGCCGTCTCAGGGATTCATACCAGCGACCTTTCGGTTACTGGCCCAATGCTCTTAACCGCTAGGCTACCTGCCTCCCGGAATTGCTCCGTCCACGACCACAAGGCCCTCCAGCTGGTGGTGAAGACGGCCCAGTACATCAGTGGAACCGTGCTTCCACCCATCCAGGAAGGTGCCTGAGGAAGAGATGCAGCCTCATCATTGACCCCACACACCGTCGGGCAGACGATATCAGAGCATGAGGTCTGATACCAACAGGCTCAGAGACAGTTTCTATCTCCAAGCCCATCAGACTGTATCAGAGCATGAAGTCCGATACCAACAGGCTCAGAGACAGTTTCTATCTCCAAGCCCATCAGACTGTATCAGAGCATGAGGTCTGATACCAACAGGCTCAGAGACAGTTTCTATCTCCAAGCCCATCAGACTGTATCAGAGCATGAGGTCTGATACCAACAGGCTCAGAGACAGTTTCTATCTCCAAGCCCATCAGACTGTATCGGAGCAAGAGGTCCGATACCAACAGGCTCAGAGACAGTTTCTATCTCCAAGCCCATCAGACTGTATCAGAGCATGAGGTCCGATACCAACAGGCTCAGAGACAGTTTCTATCTACAAGTCATCAGACTGTATCAGAGCATGAGGTCCGATACCAACAGGCTCAGAGACAGTTTCTATCTACAAGCCCATCAGACTGTATCAGAGCATGAGGTCCGATACCAACAGGCTCAGAGACAGTTTCTATCTACAAGTCATCAGACTGTATCAGAGCATGAGGTCTGATACTAACAGGCTCAGAGACAGTTTCTATCTACAAGTCATCAGACTGTATCAGAGCATGAGGTCTGATACCAACAGGCTCAGAGACAGTTTCTATCTCCAAGCCCATCAGACTGTATCAGAGCATGAGGTCCGATACCAACAGGCTCAGAGACAGTTTCTATCTACAAGTCATCAGACTGTATCAGAGCATGAGGTCCGATACCAACAGGCTCCGAGACAGTTTCTCCAAGCCCATCAGACAGCTGAACACTTTAACTGGACTGACCACCTGATCTGAGTTTCCGCACCTTAGCACACATCACAACTGCTGCTATTATACACTTGGCCCCCCAACCCCCTCTTCTCCAATACACGTGTAAATATTGGACTGTAAATTGTGCCTTCCTGTATTACACTTGTTAAAAAAAGGTATTCGATTCTACTGCCATTTACTTTATGTTTGTATTCTTATTTTTTTACTATTTCTTATTGTTGTTGCATTTCGTTGGACAATGTATACCATGCCTATCCCGTACATACAACTAATAAAACTTCAAACTATTGTTTGTCACCTGGGGAGTGAGTCACAGTCAAGACCTAAGGGGGTGGCACACCATTGAGGTAAGCGCTACTGTAACCCAGACAGAATTCAATAGAGGCTGACAATGACAAAACACACACTTAGTCTCAGCTGAACAGGGCCTACGGGGCTTTGTGTGGTACGATACCGCCATCATGTGGTCAATGTTGTAACTGATTGGGCAGACGGGATGGAGGGCAGAATAAGTATCACAAAGAACTGAGATGCTGCCGCTCCAGATTTTCTGAAACCGGACTAAAAATAGAGATTTCTGCCCATGTGGGATCCACTCTCTTCAGCCGCTGCTCAGTGCTCAGAACTCAGTTCTCAGTTCTCAGTTCTCAGAACTCAGAACTCAGTGCTCAGTTCTCAGTTCTCAGTGCTCAGAACTCAGTGCTCAGTGCTCAGAACTCAGTGCTCAGAACTCAGAACTCAGTGCTCAGTGCTCAGAACTCAGAACTCAGTGCTCAGTTCTCAGTTCTCAGTGCTCAGAACTCAGTGCTCAGAGCTCAGTGCTCAGTGCTCAGTTCTCAGTGCTCAGTGCTCAGTGCTCAGTGCTCAGTTCTCAGTGCTCAGTGCTCAGAACTCAGTGCTCAGTGCTCAGTCAACTCCACTGCCGGTGTTACACAAAACAATCAGAGCAAACCTAGTTCTTTGTCTGCTGAAACAGTAACGTTCGGATATAATTGGAAACATGAGCACAACACAGGTTGTGGAGCAGTTTCATGTTCTTTTTTTTCCCAGGAGGGGAGTTACAAGCAGCTGTTTAGGCAAGCTATATGTAGCATACACAGCACATCAAACAAGCAAGACACAGACAAGAAGTCAATAGTGTTTTTATTTTTTTACTAATTATTATTTTGTATCATCATTGCAAAACAAATAAATGGCTTTCTGAAAATGATGCACAACCCTGACTATTCACATATATACTTTGTTTCAAATGTGTTCTTAGCGTGTTTACTGTTTTTATAGTATTCTGCATGTCCGTGTCTCTTTCCACCGAGAAGACAAAACAGAAGTGCTCAAAGTAAGTTCAACTATTGAGTTATCCTCTAGATCCAAATAGAGTCTCAGACCCGTTTCTTTTTCTCATCCTCACAACAAAACCCAATACATTTAAAGGGACATGGTACTGTCCTCTCTGTTTCTTTCAGCATTACGTAGAGATCCACTATAATTAAATACTGTTGAAGAGGGGTAAAAAGCACATCCGTTATCGGATTGTACAGGTACTGACGTACGAAGACCATTCGTATGACGTGAATGTGTCCCCAAACTCGATTCACCTCAATGACGTGTAGGTGGGGTTGTCGCCCAGTGACACCATCAGCGGGGGAGAACTGCCGAAGGCTGTGGCCTCCAGTGAGCGACGTGACTGTGACACAATTCCCAATGACTCATGCTGTACCACTAAGCCTATATCTTAAAGGTGAGGACATACTTGCCTAGCGAACATTCCCCTTTAAATCCCGTCATTTCAGACAGCCATTCCATTCATCTCTACGCTGCAGTGAGTAACTTTCATTAGCTTACATCTTACAGGCAAGGACCCGTACATCCATTCAGGACACTCCCTTTTCATCCCATTATCGCAGGAAGCCATCCCGTTTCTCTCTACACCAGACCGAATTACTTTCATTATCTGCTCTTTTCTTGGGGCGTCAGCGTAGCGTACATCCTCTAATCTCTATTGCATCTGAATGACTTGGCATTAAGACCGGGGCTTTGATTGACACATCCGTATTGCATAAAGATGAGCGGATGCTTTAAACACAGTCCCGGAGGCCTCATAAAGACGTAATTACAGTGACATGACAGTTTTATGAATCACTCGTAAGCTCTCGCTGAGCCCGTGACATCAGGTGTGTCGCAATGGAGAGGTCTGGAGGTGTTTATCGACTTAATTGAATCACTATAGCCACTTATCTGCTTGAACCATACACACGGGGTTCAGCTTACAACATACCCGTCCCCACCAATCATCATAGAGACAGGATTTCAGGAAAAGTGATTCATATCGGACATGACCCATGGCCCAGATGGCATACCTCCAAGTCATCACATACAGTACGTGAAAACATACTTAAATACAATATGCACATTCTACTATAGTTGCTAGAGGCAGTACATCCTCCAACTAGGGTCTCGATACACAGACGCAGGGTTTGGATCTGATTAACGTTGGACATTTTAACGGCATTCTATCATTTTCTTTACGGTTTGGATACTCTTTTATGGCAATTTGACGAGCATTCCATAACTTGGTCATTATAATTGACTCACGGTTCTGGGCTTGGTCTGCAATTCATTACTGGGAACAGACATGGGATGGAGAATCGACACTGAGTGTACAAAACATTAGGAACACCGTCCTAATATTGAGTTGCACCTCCCCTTTGCCCTCAGAACAGCCTGAATTCGTCAGGGCGTGGACTCTACAAGGTGTCAAAAGCTGCCCAATGTGGAGCTGGATGTCCTTTGGGTGGTGGACCATTCTTGATACACACAGGAAACTGTTGAGCGTGAAAAACCCAGCAGCGTTGCAGTTCTTGACACCTGGCACCTACTACCATACCATGTTCAAAGGCACTTCAATAGTTTGTCTTGCCCATTCACCCTCAAAAGGCACACGTACACACAATCCATGTCTCAATTATCTCAAGGCTTAAAAATCCTTCTTTAACCTTGTCGCCTCCCCTTCACCTACACTGATTGAAGAGGATTTAACAGGTGACATCAATGCGGGTTCATAGACTGACCGGGTGAAAGCTATGTCATGGAAAGAGCAGGTGTTCCTAATGTCTTGTCCAGCGCTTTTGTACAGCGCTAACAAAGCAGAACTCTTGACACCCGCTACTGACTTACTGCAGGATGCTGCATGACAGCAGAGAAATAACGAACCAGCTACTGGACAGTGTGCGCGTGTCCTACATTGGTGCAGTAACCATGCTGGACCATGCTAAGTGAAGACCGACTAATCAGATGATAAACAGTCCACAAGTCGATGACAAGCCCATCCCCAGGCTTCCGTCATCTGCACCGCTCTCCATTAATAAGCGCCCAGCCACAGTGTGCCTAGCTCTTGTCCGGGGCGCCAGTGAAGTATATTGAATCCAGTCATTAAACAAATTGGTCTGTTGGCGTTCAGTGCATATCGATACAGGGCGTTACGTAGCGGTGCCTGGACCAGAGCTACAGCGCCATGCGGCACAGACACACAGTAAACGCCGCCCAGCTCCACCACTGTACGTTGCAGAAGTCGACGTCATATATCCAACACATCCCGAACCATCTGTCGCTCTCGTCAACCAGTGCTGCATTCCTGTTGTTTTCTTTCCCGGCCAAACCCAGGTTAGAAGAAGGTTAAAGAACTCCCAGAGGAAGAACGCAAACAGCTCAGAGCTCTTCCAAAGAGTGTTCCCAGGGCCCCATATGGAACGCATCATTAAGCTAATCACCTCCATAATGACTGTGCTAATTCTAATAAGGCCAGGGGCAGCTAGCACCGCCGCAGCCTGGTATATCCTGGGTACTAGTCATTAGGCACCAAATGGAAGAAAACCGAGAGAGACTACATACAATTGGTCCAATAAACACTTTTTTTTGTGTTCTGTTGCAAAACGGTAACCTACGGTGTGTCCCGAATTAACACAATCCAGTTCTATTGAAGCCCACTGCTGCCTGCTATGCCGTGCTCTGCTATTGTTGCGCTGCTCCCTGGTGGTAGTGACAGGTATTGCCTATTGCTTTGTTACGGAACCCACTTCTTGTGTCAATGGGGATCCATTTGCAACGTAGGTCAGTAATGAGTGTAATCAAAGAATCAAGTGCTGATGCACTATGAAAACAAGCCACACACCGAAGCACTCCATGGTGTGTATTAGACTACTGGGCCAATGGAATCGCCCGAAATGTAACATAAACGTCAGGTCAGTCTGAATGTGCTTGTGTGACCAATGTGAAATGGCTAGCTAGTTAGCGGTGGCACGCGCTAATTCTTCCCCTTGCTCTGCAAGGGTCGCGGCTTTTGTGGCGCGATGGGCGACGATGCTTCGCGAGTGACTGTGGTTGATGTGTGCAGAGGGTCCCTGGTTCGAGCCCAGGTTGGGGCGAGGAGAGGGACGGAAGCTATACTGTTACACTTGCTTAAGACTTCTCCATAAATGTTTGTCCTGTCTTCCTAAATGCTAGTCTAATCAGCACAGTGTCGCACATTTGCTACTTGAATTGATCTCCAACGACTAGCATTGTCTGTGAGGAGCTGTTTGAATTAAGTATCAGCATGGTCCTCTTCAGAGCCAGTGTGAACTTGTTGTTCTGGTGTTCGGTGTTATTATGCGCGAGCACGGCCCAATGTCTCCTGTCTGGCTGAGAGGACCGGTACAGAGAGACAGGGGGCTCCTCCAGAGGGAACAGTCCTATTTAACCGAACCACAGCCTAGCAGGGACCCTTTGACCTACGCACCATGAATATCAATCAGATCATTGGACGAAGGGCACCACTGTGAGATCCCCATCCAGACAAACTCTCACACAAACACACACAAGCAGAAGGTACACACACACACACACACACACACACACACACACACACACCAGTAGGTAGATGGTACATCCTTGTCACAACAAGATATGAATATATATCTGGTTATGTATTTTTCTCCGTCAATCACTGACTCACTCACTGCTAAAATTCAGAGAATCAGCAATCAACGTAGACTGGTTCATTACTTGCCACAGTGACTGAAGTGGACAGTAGTTCACTTGACTAATTAAGAATCTCTGTGAGTCATCATGACACATACCGTTCCAGAGGACAGGTTCGGTAAACAACATAGATTGGCACAAACAGATCGTTACACGGTCACAAATAAGTGTGTACCTTTCCAGTTTGAAGCATCGCTCAGTTCTGGAGTGAAAGTGATCAACCCTTTAGCCACACCATTACATAAATCAAACTATTTCTCTCTGAAACACACACAAAAACTATTTTCTCTGTCTCCTGCACACCCAAACAAAGAAACCAACCCCCCCCCCCCCCCCCCCCCACACACACACACACACACACACACACACACTGCCAGTCTGTGGTGCCATGGCAACTCAAATAAATCTAGAGCTGGAGTCAAATCTGCTGCAGTTGCCTGTCTCATGCATTGCCCAAACATTCCCTAATTTACTGCTCTGCCTCTTATTGCTGCCAGCTCTACCATAGCATATCTCGACCATATCTCCCTCTCTCTCATGCAGTAGCCTACAAAGAAATGTGTGCTCTGTTCACATTGGTCTATTTTGTTTTGCAAATGAACTTATGCAGACACCTTGGCTGTGTTACGCTCCAACACCAATACTGACACATCACAGGAAGAGGAGGAGTGGAGTGGGGGAGCGAGGGAGAGGAGGGGCAAGGGTGAGAAGGAGCGGGCTGCTGACAAGCAAAACAACCCTGGCTCAACACCGAGAAGCAAATAGAGCGAAGAGGAAAGAACATCAGGACACTACCGCAAAATCTACATGTGACAACTGTGGCCAGGTCTGCCTCTCACAGATTGGACTTCACACACACACACACACCCCAACCCATCGCTATGCTGTCGTCAGCCCTAATGGATGCAATTAGTGAGAAAAAAATAAACAACCAGGCAAAAAAAAATTGATTCAGTGACTAATCGGCTGATCTGTTTATTTTGCACAGACAGCTGCTGCGCATACTAATGGAATGCAGTACACACAAGCACGTGCATGCACACACACGCAGGCACAAATGCACGCAGACACACACACACACACACACACACACACACACACACACACACACACACACACACACACACAGTAACCTACGAAACAACACGGCCACCGTTTCTCCTCATTGATATATCACTTTGTTTGTCATTGTGAAAACATCTGCTTTTCTACAAAATGACTGCCTGGGATGTGCAAGGTGTACACTAAATGACTGCCTGGGATGTGCAAGGTGTACACTAAATGACTGCCTGGGATGTGCAAGGTGTACACTAAATGACTGCCTGGGATGTGCAAGGTGTACACTAAATGACTGCCTGGGATGTGCAAGGTGTACACTAAATGACTGCCTGGGATGTGCAAGGTGTACACTAAATGACTGCCTGGGATGTGCAAGGTGTACACTAAATGACTGCCTGGGATGTGCAAGGTGTACACTAAATGACTGCCTGGGATGTGCAAGGTGTACACAAAATGACTGCCTGGGATGTGCAAGGTGTACACTAAATGACTGCCTGGGATGTGCAAGGTGTACACAAAATGACTGCCTGGGATGTGCAAGGTGTACACTAAATGATTGTCTGCGGGACAATGAATGAAGCGAGCGGTTGTTGGTTCTCTTGTTGTTGTTTTGACGAGCTCACAAAGCGAAAGAGCTGCAAAATGATCAACAGAACAACAAACACAAAAGAGGGTATTACTGCTCAGCCTGTATCTGTAACCAAGATGGCTGCCTGGCTTTTGGAGTGAGAGAATGTAAATGAGAAAATAAAACGTATTTATACAACATGTAGAAACCTCTTTCCATGGCTTAATCTTGGATGAAAACGTTGATTTCCGCCTAAATGTAATTATTTTTCATGAGATGGCCATAAACAATAACTGGTAATGTTGCATAGTTTTAGAAAGGTCTGGAACTCACCTTTCTGGCTGAGGTGTAGACATTTTTGAGAATATAAGCTCAAGTACATATTAGGAAAATATGTAAAATCAGAAATGATTTTTTCCCCTATTCAACAAAAATGTGGCAATAGGGCTTGACATTACTGAAATGCTTTCTAAATATACACTGAACAAAAATATAAACGCAACATGTAAAATGTTGGTCCCATGTTTCATGAGCTGAAATAAAAAATCCCAGAAATGTTCCATACGCACAAAACACTTATTTCTCTGAAATGTGTTTCCATCCCTGTTCGTGAGCATTTCTCCTTTGGCAAGATCATCCATGAACTGTAACCCAGTAAAATCGTCGAAATTGTTGCACTTATATTTATGTTCAGTGTAGTAAAAATCAAATGATAAACGACTTACTATAAGAGCTCACCTTTCTTATAACCGTAAAAATATATATATATGATCATACTTAGTGAGAGTACAATATTGGCACCATTTCATATGACTGACGACAGATATTTTTCTCCTAAACTTCCAATGTGTACAGACTCGTTACAACTTCAGCTTTAAGCACAACGTGTCTGTCTGTGACCAAGAGAAAGTGGTCTTGATGAAATGTTATGACATTATTTAGGCACTGGACCGTACAATGTTCACTGAACACTGTGCGCCAAAATGTCAGTTGGAACCGGTCCGGAACCGCTTAAAGTCCCCTAAATAGGTGACATAACATCTAAGAGTTTTTAAATGACAACCATTGTTCTCTTTATGGAAATATCTGGTGGCAGAAATTAGATGTGGATTTCAAAAGCATGTCGTCTGATGCGAGAGACAGAAATGTGTTCAGAATTACTAACAAAGTGTAAATTGTCCCTCGCTCCTGCACTCATTGTCCTGTAAAAATGCTTTGGCACTAAAACAAACTCCTAGCAACCATTGCTGATTGGCAATGACTAATTATATTCTACAGGGGATGGCATTTCACCCCTCCGCTTTCAAGTAGTCGTTTTCTATTTGCGTTAGCTCCCTGAACTTATACCTTAGCTTCAGCTCAGTGGGCTAACACAGTCCTGTATAGTGCACAGGGGAGCCCGGTTCAAACCCAGTCAGTCACATTGGTACTGTAAGTTGCGTTTTGGTAACGCATCAGCTTCTAGGGTTGTTTCGGACAGGAGTAGGTCAAAGGAGTTCGAACCCAGTCGGTTACACAAGACTTATCTAGCACAAACAGAAATACAACTATTCTAATCCAACTTGTATTGCAACAGTATCGCTCCAAA
The DNA here is from genome assembly GCF_057628025.1 of Oncorhynchus mykiss. Classification (NCBI taxonomy): domain Eukaryota; kingdom Metazoa; phylum Chordata; class Actinopteri; order Salmoniformes; family Salmonidae; genus Oncorhynchus; species Oncorhynchus mykiss. The sequence continues at coordinate 21,589,520 of NC_143037.1, read as the reverse complement.
TGATACCGTGGCCTTAAAAATGTCTTACCCCTAAACACAGGCGACACGTCATCAGGTCCAGAGTGGTCCCCATCTCATTAAAGGGGTGTAGGACTGTCCGATTTGGGAATATCTGTCAATCTTCACCATAGATTTTATATCACAGAGATATGGTTCTCTCTACCGGTTTCTTCTCAACCCAGTGATAATTGGGTAATTCTTAGACAACCTTGCGTGTTTGACAGAGAAAGACATCCACACACTCTCTCATACACCCAGACAGGCACCCCTCACAGAGGTCCCCTACCGACTCTCCCCTTCCATGGTTGGTGTCACGTTCCTTCTGGGGTTATTTGAGAACCAATTACAAAGTCTAGCTAGGTAATGATGGATCCTCTTACCAGATCTCATGACCACGAACAATAACGACAACTTCAATCTCGAATGACCACAACCCAACCCCTCTCCTCTCTCCTTATGTCTCAGGTCATGGTCCTCTATAGTGGTGGAAGAGGCGCCACATGGGACTAACCCCATTTGGAACACCCAACCTCCCCTTCTCCAATTAGGGTTGCCATGAAAGGTTCTGTAGATGACAGGTGGTAAATAATGGTTGGTAAGAGTTTGGTGTTGTGTGGCTCAGTTGGTAAGACTGTGTGGCATTAGCAACGCCAAGGTCACGGGTTCATTTCTCGCAGGGGTGACCTGTACGGTCAGTGACTTTAGATAAAAGGGTTTGCTTAGTGGCATTTACAGTGAGCTCCAAAACTATTGGGACAGTGCCACATTGGTGTTTTTTAATGTCCTGTACTCCAGCATTTTGGATTTGAAATGATACAGTGACTCTGGAGGTTAAAGTGCAGACTGTCAGCTTTAATTTGAGGGTATTTTCATCCATATCGGGGAACCGTTTAAAATTACAACAACTTTTTGTATATAGTCCTCCCATTTTAGGGGAGCAGAAGTACTGGGTCAAATTCACTTATATGTGTATTAAAGAGGTAAAAAGTGAAGTATTTGGTCCCATATTCATAGCACGCAATGACTACATCGAGCTTGTGACTCTACACATTTGTTGGACGCATGTGCTGTTTGTTTTGGCTGCGTTTCAGATTTTTTTGCGTCCAGGAATTAATGGTAAATAATGTAGTGTGTCATTTTGGAGTCACTCTTATTGTATTTAAGAATATAATATGTGGCTTAACACATTTACATGAATGTGGATGCTACCATGATTATGGATAATCCTGAATGATCGTGAATAATGATGAGTGAGAAAGTTTGAGATGCAAAAATATCACCCCCCTACCCCTCTTTCTGCTTCTATAAAAATAATATGCCATTGGCGGGATTCAATCCAATTTCCTATCATCTATGAGTGTTCTATGGTCCCAGATTCTACTTGCTGAGCTACCTACCGTTCAGGTGACGCAACATGGAAAGATCTTAACTACATTTTAGACCTACGGTAAAGGTTGGTGGTTGAAAGCAACTTGGAATTGAAGAAAGCACCGGAACCCACGGCGAAATCAGTGAGATCTCGCATTTTGCAACACACGGTTTGAAAAACCACGTGATCCAACAAAGCTTTGGACGTCGTTGATCACGAGATAATGTTACTTAAAAACGAGCATCGGTACATTGCGTCATATCAGTAGTGCTTTTAAAACTGCATCGGAACTCTGGTATCTATTGTCCCATCACTAACTTTAATTACTTTCTACCTTTGTAAGATTATATATGTCTGGGTAAGATAACTATTTCTCAGATATAATTCTACGGTTCTAATTGCGTTTTAAGGGCGAGTGCAAATCAAATGGCTAGGTAGCAAATCAAATGGCTAAGTTTAATCTCCTGTGTTTAGCACCCCATATGATCTCTGCTTGTTGGATAACTTACATGCTGTCGATTTTGTCCACCCACACCAGACGCGATCAGGACACGCAGGTTGAAATAACTAACTCTGAACCAATTATATTAATTTGGGGACAGGTCACAAAGCATTAAACATGTATGGCAATTTAGCTAGCTTGCTGTTGCTAGCTAATTTGTCCTGGGATATAAACGTTGGGTTGTTATTTTACCTGAAATAGACAAGGTCCTCTACTCCAACCAACAATTAATCAACAGAAAATATGGTGAACCGGGTTTGTTTCTAGTAATCACTCCTCCTTCAGGCTTCTTCTTCTATGGACTTTATATAGTGGTTAGCAACCAACTTTAAGGTGCATTACCACTGCCAACTGGACTGGAGTGTGGACCTCAGTTCATCTTTCAATCACCCATGTGGGTATATGTAAGGAAGAGGCGGGACTTGCAGTGCGTCAAGCATCACAAATAGAGCCAAGTTCTATTTTAGCGCCTGGCTACGCAGACGCTCGTTGACACGCGCGAGCAGTGCGGGTGCAATGACTGAATAGCGTGCATGTGTACATTTATTTTGCAAACGCGAGCGGTGTGGTCAGCATGTCACCGGCATAAACACTGAAAAGACGAATCAGACGTGTGTGGCAATAGCTATCACGTGAGGTTGTCACCAGATACGCTGGCTAAGGTCGCTAGCTAGCTGCAGTGTCCAACCATGCAGCTAGCTAACGTTAGCTAGGTCAAGTGGTCCGTCCGGCGCAGAATCCGGGCACTCCATTGCTCTCTCTCTCTCACACTGGGTGTGTTTGTGTGTCTCTGAAATGTCTGTCAATACAGTCCGTGTATCATCTCAGTAAGCTTTTTGTGCCATATACTAGAAATACATTATTTTGTGTGCATGTGTCTTTTTAGTTACAGCTTGTAGTGGCACAACTGAGGGGGAGGAGAATGGGCCAGCCAAGAAAATGAAAATCCCCTTCCAAGTGGAAAGGAGCGGTTCGGAAGAGAAGGAGGATGGCGGGTAAATCCTACCTTAGGGAGGAAGAAGATGGTTGAGATGATATCTGCACTGTGTGATTCTTACCTGGATACCTACCTTCGTGTTTATTCCATGCTGACCTGTGTTTATTCCATGCTGACCTGTGTTTATTCCATGCTGACCTGTGTTTATTCCATGCTGACCTGTGTTTATTCCATGCTGACCTGTGTTTATTCCATGCTGACCTGTGTTTATTCCATGCTGACCTGTGTTTATTCCATGCTGACCTGTGTTTATTCCATGCTGACCTGTGTCTGATTTGCACACTAGTAACACGACTGACAAGAGAAATGTCGATATTGATCGTTGTTTGACTGTTGCAACAGTTACCCGATGTCATTCTGAGTGGAAGATTACACATCACACTTGGCGTAAACGTTTTTAGTACACATTCACCATCACATGTCCTTGGAATTATATTGTCAAATACATTTTCATTAATGCTATTACATTTTTTAAATTATTTGTATTATTCCTATGTCAAGTACCATTGACCTTTTTATGAAATTGAGCACATTGATTTGAGTCAACTTTGAATCAGACCGTCGTTGAAACTGTACCACCTATGGACTATGTTTGCGGTCAGTCTTCTGTCGAGACTACCGGTGCTGTAGGACATCTGCAAAATGGTGCTGGCAGACTTAAATAATAAATGAATGTCAAATCAATTTCTCGAAGTTCTTGTCCTTTTGGTTCGCTGTCACAGTTTACCATAAAGTATTTAAAAAAACGACTAACTCAATATGTAACTAGTACTTATTAAGTTGTTTTCTGATCAGTTACTTTTCACTCTTTCCTGAGTAGTTTAAGTGGGATACATTTACTTTTACTTGACAGAATTACAGTCTAAGTAACTGTCCTTTACGTATGTACAGATTTTCATTATTCTACCCGCCTCTGCAAATGACACATAGCCTAACTATAAAACGTGGGGCGAGCACCCCCACTGGAGCAAAGTTGATCGATCTACAGTAGACCTTACATCTGTCAATCAACTGATGGCCCAAAGCAGCCTGTCAACTCAGCCAGGGAAAACACAAACAGGAGCCTATTGGTGGTTTTCACACCTTTCATCATGTGACAGAATAATCAAATAACAAGGGGGCCTATTGCAACCAGCAGATGTCTCGTTTAAACCATCAATATGCGCCAAATTCACCCGCACAACTGATGTCAGTTCCCAACCATCATAGGTCACCTCTTTACCGCTCCCTAAAAGGTTATGTAGGTGTTACCTTATTCAGAGATCTATATATAATGATGAGATGCTCATCTCTCCGGCCTAACAATGGGAGTCGTTGTCCCAAAAGCAGGAAGCCAGGCGACAAGATTAGGTCTGCATATTAAGCCCAGAGAAACGCATTTGGGCTTATTCTGGACAGATTTTTGGTGAGAGTGAGCCTTCTCGCTTCGCCTCTTCCTCTCTGCCTTAGTCCTGCTTGCAACCAAAGCCTTTCAAGAGATACTGTGCGTTTGCCCTATTGTCAAGAGAACAACTCAGTCCTTTCGTAGCCCTTTCCAGCAGTCAATGACCAAAAGCGTCCTTTGGTCTCATGGGTGGAATGTTATTGATACTTTTCATAATTAATCAAGATGATTTTAAATAACAGGTGTTTCTATGTCAAACTGTTTTGTTATATTTCAGTCTTCTGTGATGTACATTGTGACGCAAACTCAAAATGTAATACATCTCAACTCTAAATCTAATATGGTGCAGGTGTTTTCTTTTGTTTAAGCCCATAACCATGTGTGTGTGAGGTGTATACTTTTGTTTCCAAGTAGATTTGTTTGAGACTACTAAGAATCACTCTGTGTGACCCTGATTTAGCCCACTGCAGTAAAAGGTTAACAGGCTATGGGTGATTTATCTATTTGACAAGCATCCGTGCACTAGAAATGAACTATTTTCTCATTTCCCACAGCAAATCTAATGCGGCAATTCACCCAAAACATTGTATGAATGGACTCTAATGTTGGTGTAGCCTACTGTTATTCTTTTATTAGTTTCCCATTTATGTTATCCAAAAGTGTCTGGTATGGTCATTTCTTATCAAGATGGGGGGTAAAATATCCCTGGACTGTCCATATGTGAAACATGTCACTAAATCAAGTCAATCAGGGGGATTGAGTTATTTGTGTCAGAAGGGACACATTGTGCCCGAACCGTCTGGTTGTGTTGTAGACTTGAGGTCTATTTGTAGTTACTACCGTGTGTCCTGAAAGTCTTTCCAGTAAAATCCTTAGTGTTCAGTCTCTATTGACCTACCGTCGGCAGAATCTTTGGAAGAACCGATCGCATGCAAATGCATTCTGTGTGATTGATCATTTGCTCATTGATAATTATACTACTGTTCAAAAGTTTGGGGTCACTTGGAAATGTCCTTGTTTTTGAAAGAAAAGCAAATTTGTGGTCCATTAAAATAACAAAATTGATCAGAAATACAGTGTAGACATTGTTCATGTTGTAAATGACTATTGTAGCTGGAAACGGCAGATTTTTTATGGAATATCTACATAGGCGTACAGGGGCCTATTATCAGCAACCATCACACTAGCTGTGTTAGCTAATCCAAGTTTATCATTTTAAAAGGCTAATTGATCATTAGAAAACCCTTTTGCAATTATGTTAGCACAGCTGAAAACTGTTCTGATTAACAAAGCAATAAAACGGGCCTTCTTTAGACTAGTTGAGTATCTGGAGCATCAGCATTTGTGGGTTCGATTACAGGCTCAAAATGGCCAGAAACAAAGAACGTTCTTCTGAAACTCGTCAGTACATTCTTGTTCTGAGAAATGAATGCTATTCCATGCGAGAAATTGCCACGAAACTGAAAATCTCGTACAACGTTGTGTACTACTCCCTTCACAGAACAGCGCAAACCGGCTCTAACCAGAATAGAAAGAGTAGTGGGAGGCCCCGGTGCACAACTGAGCAAGAAGCCTCACAAGTCCTCAACTGGCGGCTTCATTAAATAGTACCCACAAAACCCCACTCTCAATGTCAACAGTGACGAAGCGACTCCAGGATGTTGGCCTTCTAGGCAGAGTTGCAAAGAAAAAGCCATATCTCAGACTGGCCAATAAAAATAAAAGATTAAGATGGGCAAAATAACACAGACACTGGACAGAGGAAGATTGGAAAAAAAGTGTTATGGACAGACAAATCTTAATTTTGAGGTGTTCACATCACAAAGAAGAACATTTGTGAGACGCAGAAAAAATGAAAATATGCTGGAGGAGTGCTTGACGCCATCTGTCAAGCATGGTGGAGGCAATGTGATGGTCTGGGGGTGCTTTGGTGGTGGTAAAGTGGGAGATTTGTACAGGGTAAAAGGGATCTTGAAGAAGGAAGGCTATCACTCCATTTTGCAACGCCATGCCATACCCTGTGGACGGCACTTAATTGGAGCCATTTTCCTCCTACAACAGGACAATGACCCAAAGCACAGCTCCAAACTATGCAAGAACTATTTAGGGAAGAAGCAGTCAGCTGGTATTCTGTCTATAATGGAGTGGCCAGCACAGTCACCAGATCTCAAACCTACTGAGCTGTTGTGGGAGCAGCTTGACCGTATGGTACGTAAGAAGTGTCCATCAAGCAAATCCAACTTGTGGGAGGTGCTTCAGGAAGCATGGGGGAAATCTCTTCAGATTACCTCAAAAAATTGACAACTAGAATGCCAAAGGTCTGGAAGGCTGTAATTGCTGCAAATGGAGGATTCTTTGACGAAAGCAAAGTTTGAAGGACACAATTATTATTTAAATTTAAAAAAATATATATTTATAACCTTGTCAACGTCTTGATTACATTTCATATTCAATTTTGAAACTCATTTCATGTATGTTTTCATGGAAAACAAGGACATTTCTCAGTGACCCCAAACATTTGAACGGTAGTGTACATTTCTGAGGTCAACCAGTGTGTGTGTGTGCGTTGGCAAACACTTACATGTGCACAGTTAAGTGAAGGATGACACAATCACAAATACAGTAATTTGAAAAGGGACCGAATTCTCTAGGTTGTCATTTGAACTAAAAAAAGACTGATATCACATTGATACCCATAACTTTGAGCCAACATTTTGTGGTGGCTGTGTGTTGGCTGGGATAATCTCTCTATGCTCTTTTGAAAGGAA